>NC_056742.1:490765999-490958499 GCF_019279795.1 Protopterus annectens
GTTCTTGCGTACGGCCATGGGAGGGGAATCTGTGTCTGAAAGATGAAATACTTAGTATGACATGTGATCACCTATTTTACTTGTGGACAATTTCTAGGATATGTTTGCAGCTGTAATGCCAGTTCCCTCTCAGAAGGTAGACAATCTGTACAGTAAAGAAGCTGAAACTATTCAGTTATTATATTTTATGACAGTACTACCATATATTTGACCCACCTCGCTGCAGGTTCAAGCCCCAGAGCTCCTCTACCTCTGCCCAATCTGCTCATTTGCTCGTTGGTGGCAGAAGCCAGTAATCTACATGCTAGGTGAGAGCACTTGGGCCCATTTGTTCCTGTCTAGGAATCTCCACGTTGAGCTCATCCTCTCCAAGGTGAGTGGTTGGTGGTACGCAGGCCAGCTTGCTAATCATGTGGGTTGATCGGCGACTGCTTACTTTAGGACACACCCCTGTAGTTCAGGTAGGTGTGGGCAGTGCTGACTTGGCTGACATTCTGACAGGGCTATCAGTTAAGCGTGGAGGTGTTTTTTATTCTGTGAATGGTTAAAAGTTTAAGAAGGTTTAAGCAAAAAATAAATTAATTAAAAAATAAAACTCTAACATTGGGTATTATTGACTTAAGTGAAAGACCGCACACATCCAGCAAGGGGGCTGCTGCCTCCCTGCACCCCTTGCTGTACACAATTTTAAGTTCCACTGCATTGCAGTCCTATGGTGGGGGGTAAAGGGACAACCCACTTCAATGGATGTTAAGCTGTCTATCTTTCTAATCTCTCTTTTTGTTAAGAACAACTTGCAAAGCAAGAGATATGAAATTATAATTACAATATCAACCCACATCACATGGGGGCAGGGCTTGCTACTGTGCATCCTGGTGAGTCCTAATATAAACATTCACTGGTTGATCAACCCTCCCTTATAGCAAAACACCACCCATCGGCATATCTTCCCAGTTAAGCTGTAGTTGCCCTCTGATGGGTATCATGCATCCACAAGCAGAATTTCCCTCGTTATGCTCTGTGACTTGCACATGGCAATATGGGTTCACCAGATTTCAGCTGCGTGGGGTGAACATCTAGTGCTCCCACCAAGTGCCAGTCACAGCTGGCTCTCTTCCCCCTCAGGGTGGGTAGGTCGGCAATGGCTGTTTATCCCCATCCTACTGCAGTAGCATGAACCGGTACCCTGCTTTATCCTTTTACACTATGGAGTTGTCTCTACACAACCCATACCTGAGGTTTCATAATTATAATTTTTCATTACACCTTTGGTAAATTTATAAACTGTAGTTTTGTGTTCACTGCAACTTTATAATCTGCAAACCTCTTCATGAGTTGGTTCAAAACAAACATGCATATATGGAGCCAGGATCTGCAATATCAGTCACTAAACTCACTCCACCCCAAATATTGAAATGATTCTATCACAGTCCATGTGGGTGTAAATAACTGGAACCATACCTCACTGGACTATATAAAAAGAGACAAAACTGATCTCTCAGAATGTGCGTCACAGACAGGTATGAGTCTTGCACTGAGCAGCATTCTACCTTCACAAGGATGATGCCACAGTATAAACATAAAATGATTGATTTCAATAACCGGCTGAATTTCTGGTGTCACTCCAGGGGGATCCAGTATCTGTCAGCAGGCCACTGCTTTGCCAAGGATGGGCTGCACCTGTCCCCGCTAGGCTTTTGGACATTGGCTAAAACTTCATCCACTCACTTAAAGCTTTTTTAACCAAAGCCAAGAAGACAAACCTACCAATGTAGTGAAAAAGTCTCCAAGCAACCTTAAGGCGTTACTGCTCAATGCCAAGAGCCTAAACAAAAAACTCTACACCCTTCAAGCCCTCCTCACTCTGGAGAATGTAGACATCTGCACCATGAGAGACACTCAGTTTAAAGCCACAGAAAGTACACCAGCAGTGCAAGGCTACAGTGCCTTCCACACATTTAGACCAACAATAGCACAGACTGGGGCCCAAAAGTGGAGGTGTCTTGATCTACGTTAAAAATGAACATATGTCCAGATTGGTTAAACAGGATGATACCATGGAGATCATCCACATGCAAGTCATCATAGATAAGGTCCCTCATCATATCATGGCTAGATACAAGTCACCATATAAGCTCCTACAGTCTCACGACTCTCACCTAGACCTATGAGAGGCATTCACCATCCAACCAAACACCCTAGTCCTGGGTGACATTAACTACCACTCTATATATTGGGAAACTTACATTGCCTCCAACTCATAGGCACAATGCTTTCTGGACTTTAGTAAGTCAAACATCTTGGAAGAGATAATGCACTCCCCAACCATAAGATCAAACATTCCAGATCTGGTACTCACCAACAGGAGAGAGTGCTGCACCCTAGCCCCTTCAGTGTCATATCCTCACTAGCTAGGTTGGATTATAAACCGGTCTCATTTCAGGTAAAAAATCAACCCAGGAAAACCCAGCTAAACTAGTAAACTATTCTAAGGCAAACTACATTCTAGTGACAGTCTGTCAAAATTCAACGCTTCTAATGCCAACAATCGAACTACCTTTGCAGAGTTATTCAGAGCTCCTATACAAACATGTGAATGGCTGCATAGAGGCTGCCGTACCTACCAGATGTAAATCAAAAACAAACACTAAAAACAAACTCCACATGGGGAATTCTCACTTAAACTAGGTGCATAATAATAAAAGAAGAAAACTCCTGGTCAAAATCAGGGAGAGCAACTCCCTTAAAGACAAGTGCTCTGTTATACAACTAAACAAGAAACTGAGAGATCTAATTAAGTCCAGCTATGAGGTCAGGATAGCCTTGCAAGCTAAGGACAATCAGAAGGCTTTCTTCAGCTAAGTCTGGAACCTTAGAGGTGAAACAACAGTGTGCTGAACTGGTTGTGAATGGTAACACTTTCACTGATCAAGGTGACACAGCAAATCTACTGTCCGATAAATTCAGCTCAAACTTCAACCCCCCACTACACATGGTGAAATCCCCTCAACCCCACTACACATGGTGAAATCCCCTCAACCCCACTACACATGGTGAAATCCCCTCAACCCCACTACACATGGTGAAATCCCCTCAACCCCACTACACATGGTGAAATCCCCTCAACCCCACTACACATGGTGAAATCCCCTCAACCCCACTACACATGGTGAAATCCCCTCAACCCCACTACACATGGTGAAATCCCTCAACCCCACTACACATGGTGAAATCCCCTCAACCCCACTACACATGGTGAAATCCCCTCAACCCCACTACACATGGTGAAATCCCCCCAACATTCTTCTCTCATCTATTAGCAGGACCAGGTTCTGCTAACATTTTCTAAGCCAAGAACACTGCCTCGATGGGTTTGAAGAACATCCCGGGTTGCCTCCTGAACAGTGTAAAACACAACCTAACAAGACCATTTGAGGCACTCAAACTACAGACTTGAAACAGCCTATGTTCCAAATGAATGGAGGACTGCAACAGTCATTCCCCTCCATAAGGGTGGACCATCAAATGACCAAGGGAACTACAGACCCATCAGTCTAACAAGCCTAATATGCAAAGCAATGGAATTAATTATTATGAAAGTGATAAATAAGGACATTGGAAACCTATGGAAACTGGACCCATTCCAATTTGGCTTTGTTAAGGGGAAGTAAAGTTGACTTCTTTTAGAGGGTAACCAAGGCATTGGACAAGGGTAAAACTGGACATACGGCATGTCCTGACCTGACCAAGGCATCTGAGACAATATCTTACTTGGGCATTATTGACAAGCTCTTTAAGCTAGGTAGGTATAAATCCCTACATAACTCACTGGATTGCTAGCTGGCTCACAGACAGGACCCAACAAATCATGATCAGTGAGACACCCACCACCAAGACAGACTGGTCACCAGTGGAGTACCTTTGAGCTCTTTGATGGGCCAGCTCCTGTTTGGCATCTGCTTCTCAGAAGTCAAGGTTAACGTTCAAGTCCTCTGGCTCACAAAGCTCACAGATGATTGCAAACTGGGTGCCAAAGTTCACAAATGACTGCAAACTGGGTGCTGTTCCAGATGCCCACCAGACTCTAATATGTTCCAATAAGGTTTGACACAGATGAGTAACTGGTGCCAAAGCCATGGCCTAAGCTCAATGCCAAAAAATGCATTAGAACGCCCTTTGGGAAACTGCCAACTGAAGTTAATTACGCCATCAGTAAAATGCCTCTAAGATTTGTCCCAGTAGTAATGGACCTGGCACCATATCTAGACAGCAATCTGGCCTTTGACCAACACATAGCTACAAACAGTAAGAAAATAATGTGATGTCACCCAACTTACAGGTCCATGGAAGTTATAGTGCTACTGTGCTCAGCTCTTCTCAAACCTGTTATTGAGTACAACACCCACTTTGGCACATAAATAACCAGACACTCGCAACAGTTGGAAGGCCTACAAAAGTTTCTCACCAGGAGAATTCAGGGCGTGAATACCCTGTCTGATAATGACTGCCTAAAGGCTTCGTTTTTGTATTCAGTCCCCAACAGACTGCTAAGAAGAGATTTCTACTTGGCTTAGAAGGCTTCCTCAAACCCAGCCCTGACGGATCTGTTGCACACGGGCAAAACAAACAGCACCAGAAACAGTAGATCCAGGGATCAGAACTTCACTTCTGACATAAAGAGAACATGCTGGAGAGATAGATATGTGTCCAAAAGAATCTTTATATGGAACAGATTCCACAGTCATATAAAACAGAGTTCATCCCTGACGCTATTCAAATGAAACCTTGACAATTGGAGGGGAAATCGTAAATTTACCCCCAGTCTGGCCCCATGTCACCCCTAACAACTCCTCCTACAAATCACTTAGTTACCT
This sequence comes from Protopterus annectens, assembly GCF_019279795.1. Lineage (NCBI taxonomy): Eukaryota > Metazoa > Chordata > Ceratodontiformes > Protopteridae > Protopterus > Protopterus annectens. The sequence continues at coordinate 490,770,874 of NC_056742.1, forward strand.
CCTTGCTAAACAAGTCCCACCCTCATAAAGGCAACCATGATATGGGACCCAGATGGTTTGGGCCATGTGGCTAGGCTTGTGAAAGTCCTAAAAGTTGTTAGCCTAGTAGCAAGCTATGAACTTTTCTCTTTCTTTCTTTGTTTAGGCTAATGGCCCTGGAGCCTTTACAAGCCTAGCCCATAGGATTACCCTGGCATCGTGCCACCCGACCTTAGTTCCCAGTGCCTGGGACACTGGAGTGATCACTGGGGTGAATTTTCTATTCCCATCCACTCATGAAAATTTCTCTTGAAGAGGGCCAGTGAGGTACTCTGCCTGACCTGTATGGGAAGTCTATTCCATAGCAAGGGCAGTCTCTGGGTTATGAACCCGTCCCTCCAGCATGTTCTGTTGATTGTGTTAATGAGGTTGAGGTCTCTGAAGCATGTGGTGCGGAAGGATTTCTTTAGATGTAGCATTTCTAATAGAGCTGGGTCAGACATAGCTTTGTAAGTCAAGCAGAGATCCCCTCTAAGTAGGTGATGTGAGGCAAAGAATAGTTGGGAGTGTTTTTAGTCTGTCCATATAGGACAAATGTTTAAGGCCTAGGATCCTCTTTGTGAGGTACTTTTGCAGCCTCTCCAGTTGTTGTAGGTGTTTAGTGAGGTACATGCCAAATGGGGCATTGTACTCAATGATTGGCCTAATGTGGGAAGAGTAGAGGGAGACAATGACCTCTTTCTTCCTGGATGCAAAACCCTTAGTAATGAGATGTGCCATAAAGAAGGACTTTCTGAACACAGTGGCAAAGTGGTGGTCAAAAGAGAGGTTGCTGTCAACCTGCGTTTCCACATCTCTTATAACGCCTTGTGTGTTCAATGGACTACCATTGATGAGGTAATTCATGGGAACTGGGTTTTTCCCAAAGGGGATGACAACACATTTTTGGCTTTGAGCTTAAGGCCATGGTTATGACACCATTTGTTGGTCTCAGTGAGGCCTTTCTGTAGGATGTCAACATCAATCAGGGAGTTAAAAATAGCACCCAACTTGCAATTGTCTGCAAACTTTGTCAATCAGAGTCCCTTTGTGTTGGCCTGGACTTCAGAGAAATAGATACCAAACAAGAGAGGACCCAGGACCTAACCCTGTGGGATTCCACTCGTGACTGGTCGGCAGTCTGACTTAGAGTCAGCTACGTTCACACTGTGGGTTCTGCCTGTGAGCCAGTTTGCAACCCACCTAGTGACATAGGGGTTGATGCCTAGCTTAGTGAGTTTTTTTATGATTCCTGAGTGGGGAATGGTATCAAAGGCCTTGACCAGATCAAGGTAGGCTGTAAGAACCATCTTGCCTTCATCCACAGCTCTGGTGACCGACTCAGAAAAGCTGACCAAGTTGAGCAGGCATGATCTACATTTCAATGAAAAAGTATTTGCCACCTTCCTGATGTTATTTATTTGCATGTTTGCCACATTAAATGTAAATATTAGACAAAGATAACCCAAGTAAACACAGAATGCAGTTTTTAAGTGATGATTTTATTTATTAAGGAAAAAATTATCCAAACCTACATGGCCCCATGTGAAAAAGTAATTGCCCCATAAACCTAATAACTGGTTGTGCCACTCTTAGCAGCAACAACTGCAATCAAGCGTTTGCAATAACTGGCAATGAGTCTTTCACATTGCTGTTGAGGAATTTTTGCCCACTCTTCCTTGCAGAATTGTTTTAATTCAGCCATATTGGAGGTATTCCGAGTAGGAACTGCCTTTTTAAGGTCATGCCACAGCATCTCAATTGGATTCTAGTCCAGACTTTGACTAGGCCACTCCAAAATCTTAATTTTTGTTAAGCCATTAAGAGGTAGACTTGCTGGCATGTTTTGGATCACTGTCCTCCTGCAGAACCCAAGTGCGCTTCAGCTTGAGGTCATGAACTGATGGCCGGACATTCTCCTTCAGGGTGTTTTGGTAGAGAGCAGAATTCGTGGTTCCATTAATCATAGCAAGTCGACCAGGTCCAGAAGCAGCAAAACAGCCCCAGACCATCACACTACCACCACCACACGTTTGACTGTTGGCATGATGTTCTTTTTCCGAAATGCTGTGTTACTTTTAAGCCAGATGTAACGGGATGCACACCTTCCAAAAATTTCAACTTTTGTTTAGTCAGTCCACATAATATTTTCCCAAAAGTCTTGGGGATCATCAAGATGTTTTTTGGCAAAAGTGAGATGAGCCTTTATGTTGTTTTTGGTCAGCAGTGGTTTTCGCCTTGCAACTCTGCCATGCGTGCAATTTTTGCCCAATCTGTTTCTTATGGTTGAGTCATGAACACTGACCTTAACCGAGGCAAGTGAGGCCTGCAGTTCTTTAGATGTTGTTCTGGGTTCTTTTGTGACCTCTTGGATGAGTTGTTGCTGCGTTCTTGAGGTAATTTTTGTAGGCCGGCCACTCCTGGGAAGGTTCACTACTGTTCCATGTTTTCTCCATTTGTGGATAATGGCTCTCTCCGCGGTTTGCTGGAGTCCCAAAGCTTTAGAAATGGCTTTGTAATGTTTTTCAGACTGATAGATGTCAATTACTTTGCTTCTCATCTGTTCCGGAATTTCTTTGGATCGCAGCATGAATTTCTTTAGATCGTGGCATGATGTCTTCTTTTCGGGATCTTTTGGCCTACTTAACTTTGTCTGACAGGTTCTATTTAAGTGATCCCTTGATTCAACAGGTCTGGCAGAAATCAGGCCTGTGTGTGGCTAGTGAAATTGAACGCAGCTTTCCCAGAAATGTGAGTAACCACAGTTACCTCATGATTTAACAAGGGGGGCAATTACTTTTTCACATAGGGCCATGAAGATTTGGATAGTTTTCTTTCCTCTTAACAAATAAAATCATCATTTAAAAACTGCAATTTGTGTATACTTGGGTTATCTTTGTCTAATATTTGTCTAACATTTAAATTTGTTTGATGAGCTGAAACATTTAAGTGTGACAAACATGCAAAAACTAAGAAATCAGGAAGGGGCAAATACTTTTTCATTGCACTGTACCCTTCACAAAACCAAACTGTGTGGGATCCAGAATTTGGAGATTCCCTATATCCTTGTTTATTAGGTCCATGATGATGCATTCCATAGCTTTGCATATCTGACTCGCCAGGCTAATGGGGCAATAGGTCCCAGGGTCCGTAGTTGCTCCTCCTTTGTGGAGAGGGATGACTGTAGCAGTATGCCCCTCAGTAGGAACAAAGCCTGAGGTGAGGCTGTGACTGAACAGGGCACACAGGTGAGGTGCCAGTTCACTCTGTAGTTCATGTAGAACACAGCCAGGGATATTGTCAGGTCCCACAGAAGCTGTATTCTTGGCCTTGGACAGTGCTGTTTTAACCTGTCCAGCAGTAATACAGGGTGCCTGGCAATCTACTGGTATTGTGACTGGTGCCTTGGGGAGAGGGGTAAAGCTGGCAATGAATCTGTCGGCCAGTATATTGGCAATATCTGTTGCCTCAGTATAGGAGGTACCATTGTGCAGTAGCTCAGAGCAAATCTGGGTACTGCTGTGGAGATTCTTTACATAACTATAGAAGGCCTTGTGGTTGTCTTTACTATCTGCTGCAATTCTGTTTTCATAGCTAGTTTTAGAGGATTTGATGAGGGATCTCAACTTTTTGTTGAGGTTGATAAGGGAGTTTTTCCAATCTTGGGACTTTACCTTATTCCGCATCAGTTTCCTCCTTCTGTTGTAGAGTTTGTTTATGGCAGGGGACCAATAGATTGGCTTCCATTTTTTGGAGGAGAGCGTCTTGGTTCTATTCGGTATGGCGAGATCCATGCATTTATGTACGTGTTCATACAGTGCATTGGTGTATGATTCAGGGGTTGTGCAACTGATCTCCATTTGCATGGGTGCCGAGCTATGGTCGACCATGTTAGTAATGACCAGGTCAAGGATGTTGCTACCTCTAGTGGGGGTAAGAACAAGCTGGTCCAGGGCATTGGAATTAATGAATATCAGGAAACATTGGGCAAGTGTATTGGTACATGAGTAGTTTTCCCAGTTAATGGAGGGGTACTTGAAGTCACCTAGTATGAGTGTGTTAGGTTGGACCCTAATATTCTCCAGGGTGCTTAGGAATTTGGAGTGAGTCTTTGGACATGGTTGGGGATCTACAGCAGGCTACAACCTGAATCGCTGTGTTACCAGTGTTAGATGCACCTGAAGTACCTCAGATGCGTTACGTTGGGCTACCAGTCTGGAGGTGTGCGCATCCTTTATGAATACACCACCTTTGGAACTTCGGTCCAAGTTCTGGGGCTGAAAGAAGTGGAATGAGTTATAGCCTGGTAGTGCAGGGGTGCTTTCTACTGCCTTGAACCAAGTCTCTACTACGGCACAAATGTCGATGTTCTCCATTTTAAGGAGTGCTTCGAGTGAGTGCATTTTGAGATTTAGACTTTTAGCATTGTGAACCTGCATCACTTTTTGCAAGGAGGGCAAATGCAGTATACATGAAACTTATACACTATACTTACAGCACCAAAACCAAACCCAGTATTTGGTTCTGAAAGTAATATATGTGTCTGAAGTATGGATGGAACAAAAGTATGAAACAGTCAAAAAAAATTCAAGAGGCAGTCATTACCTGTGTACCTAAAAAGCACAATATAAGCAGAGTTAAAATGAACTGCAAACGAAATTGTCTAGAAAATTTCACTAGAAACTGCCAGAACAGTTTCAGAACTAAAAGTACACAGAAGAAATCACCAAAAGGCAAGGTGGTCATGAGAATGTGAGATGTGACACAATTCCAAGTAATTTAGTTACAAAAGCATGGTTATGTGATGCAGAGTTGGTGTAGCAGCTGCATTAAAAGCAGTAGGTGTTTCTCACTTAAAACGTAGTTGTCTATTTAAAGTGCTGCAACAAAAGCAGTTCTGAAAACCACGAAACACTATAGAGAAATGCAAATGCAGACTGCTCAGGCATCCTTGAAATGGCTCCAAGTCAGTTTGTTGTTAATGAGTTCCTTGCAAAAGGAGTTGGTCAAAAACAAAGTGATCAATCTCTGGGAAGCAACTACTGCCCAACACATGGACTTAATACAATCAACTCCAAGGTTGATGCACCTCTGGTGAAGGGTAAATCGTCCAAAGCAAAGACTTCCTTTGAGAAAAGCGCCTTTCAGCCAACTATAACTACAAGGACTTGGCCATCATGCAGTTAGCACACACCTTTTGCACAAATTGTGTGTGCATTTTTAGCTGAATATACCAAGATATTTCTATGGAACTTTCACTAGAAAATGTCAACCTGTTTTAAATATAATGCTCTGCTTTGGGGGTGTGTAAAATGGCCAGTACACGCTGACAAACTATAGCTACTTTACAACCAATAGGTCTTGTCATTTTTGTTCAATGATTAACGTGTATATACTCAAAAACAAATACTATTGTACCGATACGACAAGACATATATACTCAAAAACAAATACTATTGTACTGATACAAGACATATAAACTCAAAAACAAATACTATTGTACTGATACGACACAAGACATATATACTCAAAAACAAATACTACTGTACCGATACGACAAGACATATATACTCAAAAACAAATACTATTGTACTGATACGACACAAGACATATATACTCAAAAACAAATACTATTGTACCGATACGACAAGACATATATACTCAAAAACAAATACTATTGTACCGATACGACAAGACATATATACTCAAAAACAAATACTATTGTACCGATACGACAAGACATATATACTCAAAAACAAATACTACTGTACCGATACGACAAGACATATATACTTAAAAACAAATACTACTTTACTGATATGACAAGACATATATACTCAAAACCAAATACTATTGTACTTATACAAGACATATATACTCAAAACCAAATACTATTGTACTGATACGACACAAGACATATATACTCAAAAACAAATACTATTGTACCGATACGACAAGACATATATACTCAAAAACAAATACTATTGTACTGATACAAGACATATATACTCAAAAACAAATACTATTGTACTGATACGACACAAGACATATATACTCAAAAATAAATACTATTGTACCGATACAACAAGACATATATACTCAAAAACAAATACTATTGTACTGATACAAGACATATATACTCAAAAACAAATACTATTGTACTGATACGACACAAGACATATATACTCAAAAACAAATACTATTGTACCGATACGACAAGACATATATACTCAAAAACAAATACTATTGTACTGATACAAGACATATACACTCAAAAACAAATACTATTGCACTGATACGACAAGACATATATACTCAAAAACAAATACTATTGTACCAATACGACAAGACATATATACTCAAAAACAAATACTATTGTACTGATACAAGACATATATACTCAAAAACAAATACTATTGTACAGATACGACACAAGACATATATACTCAAAAACAAATACTATTGTACTGATACAAGACATATATACTCAAAAACAAATACTATTGTACTGATACGACACAAGACATACATACTCAAAAACAAATACTATTGTACTGATACGACAAGACATACATACTCAAAAACAAATACTATAGTACTGATACGACAAGACATATATACTTAAAAACAAATACTATTGTACCGATACGACAAGACATATATACTCAAAAACAAATACTATTGTACCGATACGACAAGATATATATACTCAAAAACAAATGCTATTGTACCAATACGACAAGACATACATACTCAAAAACAAATACTATTGTACTGATACAAGACACATATATTCAAAAACAAATACTATTGTACTGATACGACAAGACATATATACTCAAAAACAAATACTATTGTACCGATTCGACAAGACATATATACTCAAAAACAAATACTATTGTACCGATACAAGACATATATACTCAAAAACAAATACTATTGTACTGATACAGGACACATATACTCAAAAACAAATACTATTGTACTGATACGACAAGACATATATACTCAAAAACAAATGCTATTGTACCGATACAAGACATATATACTCAAAAACAAATACTACTGTACCGATACGACAAGACATATATACTCAAAAACAAATACTATTGTACCGATACAAGACAAATATACTCAAAAACAAATACTATTGTACCGATACGACAAGACATATATACTCAAAAACAAATACTATTGTACTGATACGGCAAGACATATATACTCAAAAACAAATGCTATTGTACCGATACGACAAGACATATATTCTCAAAAACAAATACTATTGTACTGACACAAGACATATATACTCAAAAACAAATACTATTGTACTGATACAACAAGACATATATGCTCAAAAACAAATACTATTGTACCGATACGACAAGACATATATACTCAAAAACAAATACTATTGTACTGATACAAGACATATATACTCAAAAACAAATACTATTGTACTGATACAAGACATATATATACTCAAAAACAAATACTATTGTACCGATACAAGACATATATACTCAAAAACAAATACTATTGTACCAATACGACAAGACATATATACTCAAAAACAAATACTATTGTACTGATACAACAAGACATATATACTCAAAAAGAAATACTATTGTACCGATACAACAAGACATATATGCTCAAAAACAAATACTATTGTACCGATACGACAAGACATATATACTCAAAAAGAAATACTATTGTACTGATACAAGACATATATATACTCAAAAACAAATACTATTGTACCGATACGACAAGACATATATACTCAAAAACAAATACTATTGTACCGATATGACAAGACATATATACTCAAAAACAAATGCTATTGTACCGATACGACAAGACATATACACTCAAAAACAAATACTATTGTACTGATACAAGACATATATACTCAAAAACAAATACTATTGTACTGATACGACAAGACATATATACTCAAAAACAAATACTATTGTACTGATACGACACAAGACATATATACTCAAAAACAAATACTATTGTACTGATACGACAAGACATACTCAAAAACAAATACTATTGTACTGATAATACAAGACATATATACTCAAAAACAAATACTATTGTACTGATACGACACAAGACATATATACTCAAAAACAAATACTATTGTACCGATACGACAAGACATATATACTCAAAAACAAATACTATTGTACTGATACAAGACATATATACTCAAAAGCAAATACTATTGTACTGATATGCCACAAGACATATATACTCAAAAACAAATACTATTGTACCGATACGACAAGACATATATACTCAAAAAGAAATACTATTGTAGTGATACAAGACATATATACTCAAAAACAAATACTATTGTACTGATACGACACAAGACATATATACTCAAAAACAAATACTATTGTACTGATACAAGACATATATACTCAAAAACAAATACTATTGTACTGATACGACAGAAGACATATATACTCAAAAACAAATACTATTGTACTGATACAAGACATATATGCTCAAAAACAAATACTATTGTACCGATACGACAAGACATATATACTCAAAAACAAATACTATTGTACTGATACAAGACATATATACTCAAAAACAAATACTATTGTACTGATACAACAAGACATATATACTCAAAAACAAATACTATTGTACCAATACGACAAGACATATATACTCAAAACAAATACTATTGTACCGATACAAGACATATATACTCAAAAACAAATACTATTGTACCGATACGACAAGACATATACACTCAAAAACAAATGCTATTGTACCGATACGACAAGACATATATACTCAAAAACAAATACTATTGTACCGATACGACAAGACATATATACTCAAAAAGAAATACTATTGTAGTGATACAAGACATATATACTCAAAAACAAATACTATTGTACTGATACGACACAAGACATATATACTCAAAAACAAATACTATTGTACTGATACAAGACATATATACTCAAAAACAAATACTATTGTACTGATACGACAGAAGACATATATACTCAAAAACAAATACTATAGTACTGATATGACAAGACATATATACTCAAAAACAAATACTATTGTACCGATACGACAAGACATATATGCTCAAAAACAAATACTATTGTACCAATACGACAAGACATATATACTCAAAAACAAATACTATTGTACTGATACAAGACATATGTACTCAAAAACAAATACTATTGTACTGATACGATAAGACATATATACTCAAAAACAAATACTGTTGTACCGATACGACAAGACATACATACATACTCAAAAACAAATACTATTGTACCGATACGACAAGTCATATATACTCAAAAACAAATACTATTGTACTGATACGACAAGACATATATACTCAAAAACAAATACTATTGTACTGGTACGACAAGACATATATACTCAAAAACAAATACTATTGTACCGATACGACAAGACATATATACTCAAAAAGAAATACTATTGTAGTGATACAAGACATATATACTCAAAAACAAATACTATTGTACCGATACGACAAGACATATATACTCAAAAACAAATACTATTGTACTGATACAAGACATATGTACTCAAAAACAAATACTATTGTACTGATACGATAAGACATATATACTCAAAAACAAATACTATTGTACCGATACGACAAGACATACATACTCAAAAACAAATACTATTGTACCGATACGACAAGACATATATACTCAAAAACAAATACTATTGTACCGATATGACAAGACATATATACTCAAAAACAAATACTATTGTACGGATACGACAAGACATATATACTCAAAAGCAAATACTATTGTACCAATATGACAAGACATATATACTCAAAAACAAATACTATTGTACCGATACGACAAGTCATATATACTCAAAAACAAATACTATTGTACTGATACGACAAGACATATATACTCAAAAACAAATACTATTGTACTGGTACGACAAGACATATATACTCAAAAACAAATACTATTGTACCGATATGACAAGACATATATACTCAAAAAGAAATACTATTGTAGTGATACAAGACATATATACTCAAAAACAAATACTATTGTACTGATACGACACAAGACATATATACTCAAAAACAAATACTATTGTACTGATACAAGACATATATACTCAAAAACAAATACTATTGTACTGATACGACAGAAGACATATATACTCAAAAACAAATACTATTGTACTGATATGACAAGACATATATACTCAAAAACAAATACTATAGTACTGATACGACAAGACATATATACTCAAAAACAAATACTATTGTACCGATACGACAAGACATACATACTCAAAAACAAATACTATTGTACCGATACGACAAGTCATATATACTCAAAAACAAATACTATTGTACTGATAAGAGAAGAGATATATACTCAAAAACAAATACTATTGTACTGATACGACAAGACATATATACTCAAAAACAAATACTATTGTACTGGTACGACAAGACATAAAACAGGTCTAAGGAGGTTTAGAGTTTTTGTTCGCAGACGACGTAGCTACTGTGGCTCATACTCAGCAAGAACTTCAGTCGCTCATGATTCACTTTGTGGATGCATGTATGGAATTCAGCCTCACAATCCGTTTAAAGAAGACCCAGGTGACAGGCCAAAATGTAGGCAATGAGCCATCATTCAGGGTGAGTGACTATGAGGTGGAGGTTGTCCATGAGCTTGTAGACCTAGGCTCTACAATCTCTAACAACTTATCGCTTAATAGCAAGATCAACAAGTGCATTGGAAAAGCCATCACAATGTTTTTCAGGTGGACAAAGAGAGTATGGACTAATAATAAGCTCACTGTGTACACCAACGTGCAGGTTTACACAGCCTGTGTTGTGAGCACATCACTGTATACCAGTGAAACATGGACTAATAATAAGCTCACTGTGCACACCAACGTGCAGGTTTACACGGCCTGTGTTTTGAGCACATCACTGCATACCAGTGAAACATGGACTGATAATAAGCTCACTGTGCACTCCAAGGTGCAGGTTTACACAGCCTGTGTTTTGAGCACATCACTGTGTACCAGTGAAACATGCACTGATAATAAGCTCACTGTGCACACCAAGGTGCAGGTTACACAGCCTGTGTTTTGAGCACATCACTGTGTACCAGTGAAACATGGACTGATAATAAGCTCACTGTGCACACCAAGGTGCAGGTTACACAGCCTGTGTTTTGAGCACATCACTGTATACCAGTGAAACATGGACTGATAATAAGCTCACTGTGCACTCCAAGGTGCAGGTTTACACAGCCTGTGTTTTGAGCACATCACTGTATACCAGTGAAACATGGACTGATAATAAGCTCACTGTGCACTCCAAGGTGCAGGTGACACAGCTTGTGTTGTGAGCACATCACTGTGTACCAGTGAAACATGGACTGATAATAAGCTCACTGTGCACACCAAGGTGCAGGTTACACAGCCTGTGTTTTGAGCACATCACTGTATACCAGTGAAACATGGATTGATAATAAGCTCACTGTGCACACCAAGGTGCAGGGTTACACAGCCTGTGTTTTGAGCACATTACTGTATACCAGTGAAACATGGACTGATAATAAGCTCACTGTGTACACCAACGTGCAGGTTTACACAGCCTGTGTTGTGAGCACATCACTGTGTACCAGTGAAACATGGACTGATAATAAGCTCACTGTGCACTCCAAGGTGCAGGTTTACACAGCCTGTGTTTTGAGCACATCACTGTATACCAGTGAAACATGGACTGATAATAAGCTCACTGTGCACTCCAAGGTGCAGGTTTACACAGCCTGTGTTTTGAGCACATCACTGTATACCAGTGAAACATGGACTGATAATAAGCTCACTGTGCACACCAAGGTGCAGGTTACACAGCCTGTGTTTTGAGCACATCACTGTATACCAGTGAAACATGGACTGATAATAAGCTCACTGTGCACACCAAGGTGCAGGTTTACACAGCCTGTGTTTTGAGCACATCACTGTATACCAGTGAAACATGGACTGATAATAAGCTCACTGTGCACACCAAGGTGCAGGTTACACAGCCTGTGTTTTGAGCACATCACTGTATACCAGTGAAACATGGACTGATAATAAGCTCACTGTACACACCAAGGTGCAGGTTTACACAGCCTGTGTTTTGAGCACATCACTGTGTACCAGTGAAACATGGACTGATAATAAGCTCACTGTGCACTCCAAGGTGCAGGTTTACACAGCCTGTGTTTAGAGCACATCACTGTGTACCAGTGAAACATGCACTGATAATAAGCTCACTGTGCACACCAAGGTGCAGGTTTACACAGCCTGTGTTGTGAGCACATCACTGTATACCAGTGAAACATGGACTGATAAGCTCACTGTGCACACCAAGGTGCAGGTTACACAGCCTGTGTTTTGAGCACATTACTGTATACCAGTGAAACATGGGCTGATAATAAGCTCACTGTGCACACCAAGGTGCAGGTTACACAGCCTGTGTTTTGAGCACATCACTGCATACCAGTGAAACATGGACTGATAAGCTCACTGTGCACTCCAAGGTGCAGGTTTACACAGCCTGTGTTTTGAGCACATCACTGTATACCAGTGAAACATGGACGGATAATAAGCTCACTGTGCACACCAAGGTGCAGGGTTACACAGCCTGTGTATTGAGCACATTACTGTATACCAGTGAAACATGGACTGATAATAAGCTCACTGTGCACTCCAAGGTGTAGGTTTACACAGCCTGTGTTTAGAGCACATCACTGTATACCAGTGAAACATGCACTGATAATAAGCTCACTGTGCACACCAAGGTGCAGGTTTACACAGCCTGTGTTGTGAGCACATCACTGTATACCAGTGAAACATGGACTGATAATAAGCTCACTGTGCACTCCAAGGTGCAGGTTTACACAGCCTGTGTTGTGAGCACATCACTGTATACCAGTGAAACATGGACTGATAATAAGCTCACTGTGCACACCAAGGTGCAGGTTTACACAGCCTGTGTTTTGGGCACATCACTGTATACCAGTGAAACATGGACTGATAATAAGCTCACTGTGCACACCAAGGTGCAGGTTTACACAGCCTGTGTTTTGAGCACATTACTGTATATCAGTGAAACATGGACTGATAATAAGCTCACTGTGCACACCAAGGTGCAGGGTTACACAGCCTGTGTTTTGGGCACATCACTGTATACCAGTGAAACATGGACTGATAATAAGCTCACTGTGCACACCAAGGTGCAGGTTTACACAGCCTGTGTTTTGAGCACATTACTGTATACCAGTGGAACATGGACTGATAATAAGGTCACTGTGCACACCAAGGTGCAGGTTACACAGCCTGTGTTTTGAGCACATCACTGTATACCAGTGAAACATGGACTGATAATAAGCTCACTGTGCACACCAAGGTGCAGGTTTACACAGCCTGTGTTGTGGGCACATCACTGTATGCCAGTGAAACATGGACTGATAATAAGCTCACTGTGCACACCAAGGTGTAGCTTTACACAGCCTGTGTTTTGAGCACATCACTGTGTACCAGTGAAACATGGATTGATAATAAGCTCACTGTGCACACCAAGGTGCAGGTTTACACAGCCTTTGTTGTGAGCACATCACTGTGTACCAGTGAAACATGGACTGATAATAAGCTCACTGTGCACTCCAAGGTGCAGGTGACACAGCTTGTGTTGTGAGCACATCACTGTGTACCAGTGAAACATGGACTGATAATAAGCTCACTGTGCACACCAAGGTGCAGGTTACACAGCCTGTGTTTTGAGCACATCACTGTATACCAGTGAAACATGCACTGATAATAAGCTCACTGTGCACACCAAGGTGCAGGTTTACACAGCCTGTGTTTCGAGCACATCACTGTATACCAGTGAAACATGCACTGATAATAAGCTCACTGTGCACACCAAGGTGCAGGTTTACACAGCCTGTGTTTTGAGCACATCACTGTATACCAGTGAAACATGGACTGATAATAAGCTCGCTGTGCACACCAAGGTGCAGGTTTACACAGCCTGTGTTTTGAGCACATTACTGTATGCCAGTGAAACATGGACTGATAATAAGCTCACTGTGCACACCAAGGTGCAGGTTTACACAGCCTGTGTTTTGGGCACATCACTGTATACCAGTGAAACATGCACTGATAATAAGCTCACTGTGCACACCAAGGTGCAGGTTACACAGCCTGTGTTGTGAGCACATCACTGTATACCAGTGAAACATGGACTGATAATAAGCTCACTGTGCACACCAAGGTGCAGGTTTACACAGCCTGTGTTGTGAGCACATCACTGTATACCAGTGAAACATGGACTGATAATAAGCTCACTGTGCACACCAAGGTGCAGGTTTACACAGCCTGTGTTTTGAGCACATCACTGTATACCAGTGAAACATGCACTGATAATAAGCTCACTGTGCACACCAAGGTGCAGGTTACACAGCCTGTGTTGTGAGCACATTACTGTATACCAGTGAAACATGGACTGATAATAAGCTCACTGTGCACACCAAGGTGCAGGTTTACAAAGCCTGTGTTGTGAGCACATCACTGTACACCAGTGAAACATGGACTGATAATAAGCTCACTGTGCACACCAAGGTGCAGGGTTACACAGCCTGTGTTTTGAGCACATCACTGTACGCCAGTGAAACATGGACTGATAATACGCTCACTGTGCACACCAAGGTGCAGGTTACACAGCCTGTGTTGTGAGCACATTACTGTATACCAGTGAAACATGGACTGATAATAAGCTCACTGTGCACACCAAGGTGCAGGTTACACAGCCTGTGTTGTGAGCACATCACTGTATACCAGTGAAACATGGACTGATAAGCTCACTGTGCACTCCAAGATGCAGGTTTACACAGCCTGTGTTTTGAGCACATTACTGTATACCAGTGAAACATGGACTGATAATAAGCTCACTGTGCACACCAAGGTGCAGGTTACACAGACTGTGTTTTGAGCACATCACTGCATACCAGTGAAACATGGACTGATAATAAGCTCACTGTACACTCCAAGGTGCAGGTTTACACAGACTGTGTTTTGAGCACATCACTGCATACCAGTGAAACATGGACTGATAATAAGCTCACTGTGCACACCAAGGTGCAGGTTACACAGCCTGTGTTTTGAGCACATCACTGTATACCAGTGAAACATGGACTGATAATAAGCTCACTGTGCACACCAAGGTGCAGGTTTACACAGCCTGTGTTGTGAGCACATCACTGTACGACAGTGAAACATGGACTGATAATAAGCTCACTGTGCACACCAAGGTGCAGGTTACACAGCCTGTGTTTTGAGCACATCACTGTATACCAGTGAAACATGCACTGATAATAAGCTCACTGTGCACACCAAGGTGCAGGTTACACAGCCTGTGTTTTGAGCACATCACTGTGCACCAGTGAAACATGGACTGATAATAAGCTCACTGTGCACTCCAAGGTGCAGGTTTACACAGCCTGTGTTTTGAGCACATCACTGTATACCAGTGAAACATGGACTGATAATAAGCTCACTGTGCACTCCTAGGTGCAGGTTTACACAGCCTGTGTTTTGAGCACATTACTGTATACCAGTGAAACATGGATTCTGCACTGAAAACAGATGCAGCGGCTCAATGTATTCCATATGCACTGCCTTAGGCGCATACATGTTAAGGATGTACTCCATATGCGCTGTCTTAGTTGCATACATGGTAACAATGTACTCCATATGCGTTGCCTTAGGCGCATACTTCGTACAATGTATTTCATATGCACTGCCTTAGGCACATACTTGTTAACAATGTACTCCATATGCGCTGCCTTAGGTGCATACTTAGTACAACGTATTTCATATGCACTGCCTTAGGCGCATACTTGTTAACGATGTACTCCATATGCGCTGCCTTAGGCGCATACTTGGTACAATGCATTTCATATGCACTGCCTTAGGCGCATACTTGTTAATGTACTCCATATGCACTGCCTTAGGCGCATACTTGGCACAATGTATTCCATATGCGCTGCCTTAGGCGCATACATGGTAACAGTGTACTCCATATGCGTTGCCTTAGGTGCATACTTGTTACAATGTATTCCATATGCACTGCCTTAGGCGTATACTTGATGTCTCATGGAAGGGCGAGATCCCTAACATTTATTTATTTGTTTTCATTAACTGGGAAAGTCCGACTGGATAATAACCATTTCCAGTGGACGTACGGAAGAAAAGCTCCATTTGCTTACATTGCATTATACTAAGTTCCAGTTAAACACAGTAGTTACATTTCTATTTACATTTATACACAAACAGTAGTTACATTTCTAATTACATTTATACACAAACAGTAGTTACATTTGTACATTCTAAGTTACTAAACTGAAAGCCCATGTACAACTTACTGGATTGTACAGGCAGCAGTTATGTATAAAAATTATTTTGTCATTTCAATGAAAATTTGAGTGTATTCTGTTAAAGGAGAACATTTGGAGAATATTGTACGGTGAACACAAAGTCTAAAACTAGAGATGAGCATGTGCAGGACCAGGATTGGTGAAGATGTTGTTTAAGCAGCAGTTTAAAACTGCTGAGTCTGTTGGAAAGTTTTATGTGTGTGGGGACACTATTCCAGAGTTTAGCAACATATTAGGCTCATAGGTGTGTACTAGGCTAATGGCCCTGGAGCCTTTACAACCCTAGCCCATAGGATTACCCTGGCATCATGCCACCTGACCTTAGTTCCCAATGCCTCTGTAGAGTAGAGCCACTGGAGTGATCCCCGGGGTGAATTTTCTATTTCTCATCCACTCATCAAGATTTTTCTTGAAGAGGGCCAGTGAGGTGCTCTGCTTGACATGTATGGCAAATCTATTCCATAGCATGGGCAGTCCCTGGGTTATGAACCTGCCCCACCAGCATGTTCTGTTAATTGTGGTAATGAAGTTGAGGTCTCTGGAGCGTGTGGTGCGGAGGGATTGGGATTTCTTTAGACGTAGCATTTCTAACAGAGCTGGGTCAGACATGGCTTTGTAAATCAAGCAGAGATCACCTCTAAGTAGGCGATGTGAGACAGAGAATAGCTGGAGTTTTTTTGAGTCTGTCCATATAGCACAAGTGTTTAAGGCCTAGGATCCTCTTTGTGAGGTACTTTTGTGGCCTCTCCAGTTGTTGCAAGTGTCTAGTGAGGTACATGCCATATGGGGCATTGTACTCGATGACTGGCCTAATGAGGGAAGAGTAGAGGTAGACAATAACCTCTTTCTTCCAGGATGCAAATCTCTTAGTAAGAGATGTGCCATATAGGACTTTCTGGCCAGAGTGGCAATGTGGTGGTCAAAAGACAGGTTGTTTTAAACTGTGCAGCAGTAATACTGGGTGCCTGGCTACCTACTGGTATTGTGATTGGCCCTTTTGGAGGGGGGGGGGTAAAGTTGGCACTGAATCTGTCGGCCAGTATATTGGCAATATCTGAGGACGTACCATTGTGCAGTAGCTCAGAGCAAATCTGGGTATTGCTGTGTAGATTCTTTACATAACCACAGAAGGCCTTGTGGTTGTCTTTACTATCTGTTGAAATTCTGTTTTCATAGTTAGATTTAGAGGATTTCATGAGGGATCTCAACTTTTTGTTGAGGCTGATTAGGGAGTTTTTCCAATCTTGGGACTTTACCTTATTCCGCATTAGTTTCCTCCTTTTGTTGTAGAGTTTATGGAAGGGGACCACCAGACTGACTTCCTTTTTTTTGAAGGAGAGTGCCTTGGTTCTATTGGGTGTGGTGAGATCCATGCATTTGTGTACGTGTTCGTACAGTGCACTGGTGTATGATTCGGTGGTCATTCAACTTTTCTCAATATGGATAGGTGCCGTGAAGTTAGCCACCTCTGTTTTTAGGAGCCCAAAGTTAGCTTTGGAGAACTTTTTCATGGTGGTTACCTTTGGGTGGGGGGGAGCTTGGGGGGGGGGGATTTCCAAGGTGATTTGTTTGTGGTCGGATCTAACCAGGGAGGAGTTGACTATTGGTGTAGAGCAATGGTCGCCCATGTTAGTAATGACCAGGTCAAAGCTGTTGCTTCCTATAGTGGGGGTAAGAACGAGCCGGCCCAGGGCATTGGAATAAATGAATTCCAGGAAACTTTGGGCAAGTGTATTGGTAAACTAGTAGTTTTCCCAGTTAATGGAGGGGTAGCTGAAGCTGCCCAGTATGAGAGTGTTAGGTTGGACCCCAATATTCTCCAGGGTGCTTAGGAATGTGGAGTGAGAGTCTTGGGACATGGTTAGGGACCTATAGCAGGCTATGACCTGTTGGACCCTAATATTCTCCAGGGTGCTCAGGAATGTGGAGTGTGAGTCTTGGGACATGGTTGGGAGGACCTATAACAGGCTACAACCTGAATTGCTGTCTTACCCAATGTTAGCTACACCTGAAATATCTCAAATGCATTATGTTGGGCTACTAGTCTAAAGGTGTGTGCATCCTTTATGACTATGGAAAAACAACCACCTTTGTTGCTTCGGTCCAAGTTCTGGGGCCGAAAGGTTTGGACTGAGTTATAGCCTGGTATTGCAGGGGTGCTTTCTGCTGCCTTGAACCAGGTCTCTGTTGCAGCACAATTGTCGATGTTCTCCATTTTAAGTAGTGCTTCGAGTGAGTGCATTTTGAGATTTAGACTTCTAGCGCTGAGCAGCATGACCCTCATATTGCATTTGTTTGTAGCTGTTACAGTGGTAATTTGGTCTTTGGAACACTGCCTAAAAATGCACTATAGGGGTGGCAAGAGCCTTGGCCAGTATCTGGAAGCCCAGGGGTTACAGATGCAGCCCATCTCTGGCAAAGCATCGAGGTCTGTCAATCATGTCATCCCAAGCAGACAGATACTGGATTCCCTTAGAATGACACCAGAAACTTAGCCAATTTTTGAACTCAGTCATTTTCTGCTTGTACTGTGGTATCATTCTGGGTGATGGTAGCATGCTGCTCAGGGCTAGGGTCATACCTGCCTGGGCTACATAATCCGAGAGCTCCTCCATGTCTCTTTTCATGTAGTCCAGGGAGGTACGTCTCGGGTCATTCACACCCACATGTACAATGACAGTCATAGTTGTACCTGTTGTTGAGGAACCTAAGTGCATGCATTATGTGGCGGATCCTGGCGCCAGACAGGAAGCTGACTATTACTTTCTCCTTATTCAACCTAGTGAGTGGGACTTCAGTGTGCCTCACTATTGAGTCACCTATGACTAGTTTGTTGGGCATGCTGTTTTGCCTTAGGGGCTTTGGTTGAGTGGCACACTGTTTAGGAGAGTTATGTGTCTTGTGATTAGTGTTGTGTTGTGGTGGTCGCATGCTTTTCTGTCTTGGAGGTCTCTGCTGTTTGGGTAGATTTTTATTGACAGCCTCCATGAAGGTGGTTGTGTGGTTTGTATTATGTGAAGGCAGTGTTGGTGTGTGTTCTGGAGGGCTGTGTGTTCCATGTGGTGTGGTGCAAGTGTTGACCTTCTCCTCTTGACCAGCTTGTGGCTTCCAAATTAGATATACAAGTGCATCTCTCGCAAGTCTGAGTGTTGGGAGGCAAAAAGAGAGGGGTGTCAGTGTACATGAGGTAGTTGCTACATTGCCTCAGGATGCCCAAGTTCACCAGGTTAATAGGAGAAAGCACAGGGAACTGACCTTTAGACATGCCTGGAGGGGTGGGCATTAATAATAAGTACTGGAGCTGTTTCCTTGTAGAACATTTAATGCTGGTAGCACTTTACTGTGCTACAATAATTGCTACTAGAAGTCTGGTAAAGTGCTAAACTAATAAGCTAGTAAAAGTGTAGGAGAAGAGAGAACTAGCAGATCTAAAGGAGAAATTGAAGACTCAAAAGCTTACAAACAGTCCTGAATATAGTAAATCTGTATCTGGACTAGACTAGTTTACAGGAAAGGTGGGAAACAAGTGCAAATGCAGGCTTTTAAACCAGAAAGTTGAAAGAGATGGAAAAACTGTCCAAACGGCCAATAAGCCACAATTTCTGGGACAGAAACCACTCCTCTTGTGGTAGATAGACTACCAAGTGCTTACCACTCCCACTGATTAGCTAGAAGGCTTTTCTTCAGCACAGAAAGGCTTGGGGGCTCAGAAGGTTACATACAGTACTGGATACAGCAAATCTGTTAGCTGGACTAGACTAATTACAGGAAAGGCGGGAAAAGCGGAAATGTGGGCTTTTAAACCAAAAAGTTGAAAGAGATGGAAAAACTGCCCAAACGGCCAATAAACTAAAATTTCTGGGCCAGAAACCTCTCCTCTTGTGGTAGATAGGCTACTGGGAGTACAGTGAGTCTCCTTCAACATTATTTGATTTACTTGTAAATAATAAGAATGTTACTAGAGCAGAGGTCCCTTGCTGGACAGCAGGGCAGTAATAAGTTTTGTAGTGCAGGGCATTTTTCTGGATGATGAATGAGTTAGTGTGCTGTAGTTGGCTGTGGATATGTTAGGTAGTTGTGCAGTTTAAGCCAATTTAATTGCTTTAAGCTATGACAATGGTGGGTCCTTTGAGGGAGTTTGGTGGCAAATTTAGCTACTATATTGTAGCAGGAGGCAAGTTTCCCCACCTCTGTTTTTAGTACTCCGAGTATTGTTTATGTTTGTTAGGATAGGAGCAGCACATAACAACGCTGCAATAAGAAGATGGCGACTAGAGATTTTCCTTCTAGTATCTGTAAGGAATCCATTGATCCCATAAAGGGAGCCTAGTTTTGAGTGTGTAGATTTAACGGTGTGCAGTATATGCTAGTCATATTTGAGAGTGTCACCTATTACAACACCTAAAAGTTTACTGTGAGTTACATTTTCAATGACAGTATTACTTGCTGACTTTACGGTAAAAAATTGCTTTTGATTTTGGCAACTTTTTGAGGTAAAAAGGATTAAGTTAGTTTTCTTGGGGTTAAGTAGGAGGTTTGATTCTTTGAACCGGGTTTCTACAGAGGAGAAAGATTTTTCGGTAATGTCTTGGAGCTCATTCATTGTTGAGGCCACGCATATTAATGTTGAGTCGTCTGCATACTGAACTAAACTAGCATGGTGAGTGGAAGTGTGGAGGTCATTAATAAATATATTAAAAAGGGGAGGACCCAGGATAAAGCCTTGAGGGACACCTGTAGTAACTGGTTGAAAAGATGAGTAGGTTCGTTGCCATTTAATGCCCTGCTACCTTGCAGACAGGTAAGAAGCCATAACAAAGAGTTTTGTGAAAGTCCAACTGAGGAGAGTCGAATGAGCAGTTGCTGCTGTAAGACCGTATCAAATACCTTTGACAAGTCTAAGAACATGGTGGACACAAGCAGACCCTTGTTTCTACATTGTTTTATTATATTGGTAAAATGTAATATAGCAGTAGTGGTGCTGTGCAGGGGGCTGAAGCCATATTGTGTTTCTGTCAGCAGGTTATTTGAGGTTAGGTATTGCATCAGCTTCATATGGATGCATTTCTCAAATATTTTGGACAGGGGGGAGAATCGTTATTTATCTGTAGTTATTAAACTCTGTACATGTGCAGCCTTTGTGCAATGGTGACGCAGGATTTTTCCACAGTGATGGGACGTATTTTTTTCTGCTATGGACCTATTAATTAGTGTGGACACAGGAAAGGTTATGTCTTCTGCAAGCATTTTTAGGTAGTCTGATAGTATTTGGTCTGCAGCTGTGGAAGTAGTTTTTAGATTAAGAATCAACTTCTTTATGAGCAAGGTAGGTACTGGACTAAAACTAAAACTGAAGAGCTGTGGGTGGTTTTGATTGGACAGGGATAGAGAGATGTAGCAGTGTCTAAGAGAGATAACACTGATTATACAAAACCGGAATTAAACTGATTATACAAAACCGGAATTAAACTGTGTGGGGATGCAGCGGGTCATGGTCTGTTTTTGGAGAGGGTCATGGTCTGTTTTTGGAGAGGGAGGGGTGGTCTTGCCAGGGTGGGGTAGTTTATTTAGTGATGAACAAAATAGTTTTGGGTTGTGTTTATGTTTGTCTTGTAGTTTGGTACAGTATCTTTACTTATCCTGTTTGACGTGAAGTTTTACGAGGTTACTAAGATGTCTAAATTGCTGGAAGGCATCTTAAGTTCTATTTTTATACCACTTTTTATCATAATTTCTTTGTTTCTTTTGTCAGCCATGGTGCGGGGTTGGACTTTACTCTTTTAGTACGTACTGGTGCTAGATTAATAACATTCTTACAGATGTTAAGGCATTGCTCTAAGCACATTTCAGTTATATTATTTTAGTGTTTCAGTGAAAACATATTTGCTGAAATTGGTTGTATTTCACATTTGATTATAAAGACCACTAAGTTATGGTGAGTTCTAACACCATCATATGTTGGTATGTGGCCACTTATACTATCTGAGAGGAAGCCTACTTTTGTTAGTTGGTCTGGTTTGTTTGTAAGAATCCAGTCTAATGTTGAGTGTCTCCTGAAGTTTTATTGATTCTAGTAGGTGTGGTTACTAATTATCTGAAGCTGAAAAAGTTTATGGATTCAGTGGGAGTAGTGGAATTTTTGAGTTGCAAGTCTACATTTAAGTCTCCAGTTGTTATAGTTTTCATGGTTAACTTGTTGGGATATCCAATACAGGATGCTTTCAGCAGTATCAATGTTACTTCCTGGTGGTATATAAATCGTTGGTAAACATACAGTTTCCCTATTGTTGATTTTTAAGAGTGTTATTAGAAGTTCAGCATTGTTAAATGTAGGTATTTCTTGTGGAAGTGAGGTGATGGTTATGGAATTTTTATACTTCATTGCTACACCACCTGCACACTTGTTCTCTGTCATGGTTCAGTATTCTGTATCCTGAGGGGGGCGATTTCATCATCCTTTATTTCTTTTTTTTACCAGGTTTCGGTAGCTAGGACAACATAAGGAGTGTATGTGGTAAGGTAGGCATGTGTGTCATGGATTTTATTTCACATACTTCTTGGGTTCATATTTAGTAAGGTGAGTTTGTTTCTGATTTTTGCTGAAAAGTATTAGGTAACTGATTTATTTGGGGGTTGGAAATGATGGTTTTATGAACAGTGGGACCGGAGTTGGGGTGAATATCTCTATTTTTTTAATTGATCTTTTACAGGGGAAAGAGTGTGGGCAGTTACATTTTGGTCTTGATTTGGTATTTGATCATAACTTTGGATAATTAGTTTTGAGGTACTTATAGAAAAATAAATCAGATACGGTTTGTTTATAGAGACAGGGTGTTATGGACAAAAGCAGGCTGGGTAGATGCTGATATTCTTTGTGAGGAACGGTTGAAGTTGTAAGTATTTGTAGGAGGTGGATTTGATAATTGGTGATGAAGGCTAATAGAGTGAGGAGGAACAGTAAAATAATCTGTTAGGAACATCTTATTTAACTTGGGTTTGATCTTTGTTGTAAATGTCTTTCAGCTTTTCCCAGTTAAGGGTCGCCACAGTGGAACTCAGGTCCGCTAATGATTGGTAGTGAATTTTTACAGTGCCGAGTTGCCAGCCCGATGCCCAACCTTCAAAGAAGGCACACCCATTCACACATGCACCTACCTCCATGTCTTTATACGTCACTCGATTGCGGAGAGAACATGCAGACTCCACACAGAAGGCACTTATCTTTGTTGTAAATAATGGTTAGAAAATGTTAGGAAGGCACTGGTTTGGTTGTAGAGATGTACTTTGATAGTTGAGGCTCCAAGGATTAAGACAGTTCAAGAGAAAGAGTCTTGGGTGGTAAACTACACTAAGTGCTGCTATTGGGAGCGATTCTATGGATTTTTTTTCTTCTGGAGGGAACTGATCATATTGGTTTGAGGAATATGTGGGTGGTGCTATAGAAGTAAAAATGTACAGTAACAGTGAGTGGGTGGGATGTGGGGGTAGGGTACGGTAAGGCAGTAGCGAGGGAGAACTATGCAGTTTAAAAACTTGTCAAAGAGAGGGAAAAAAACAATCAGTGACTGAACATAAACAGCCACAGATGTGCTGAGAGAGATAAGTAAAAGGAACAATGCTGTTTAAAAGGTCTCTGTGCTAGTAGATGAAAGTCTGAACTTTGTTGCTCTAGGACTCAGTTTTAGTAGGAGAGTTAGTCCACTATCATCTTGACCTGACTAATGGTGATAACAGTAAAAAACTGCACTTACCTGTTTGAGCAGTTGTGTAATTTAAGGAGGTTTCTATTGACTATGAAATGCAAATTCCAAAGGCCATCCCAACCCCCACAGATCAGCAAGATGGAAAAAGTAAGCCAGAATGCAGTAGTGCAGCTGTGGAAAATTACTGGCTCAGGACTCAAAGGGGTTACACAAAAAGATAAATAAACTTAAGGAAGGGAGACAGCAGACTGCTAAAAACAGCGAATGGAGCACAATTAAAGGAGAAAGCACCAATGGGACTACTGTGGTCTAAGAAAATGGAGCTGTTAAAGTGGACAAAGTTCTTTGTTTTAGGTTGCCATAATATTTATAACTTGCATAAAAATATAGCCCACAGACTGGTGTTCAAACTGCAGACTTCACTGTTACATTCATATCTATTTGCTTACAATGACACAAACACACTAAAGAGACAGTTGAGTGCACTGAATCAGTGTTGGCTGTGAACAAATACTAGCTCAGAGCTGAAAGTGGTTTAAATAACTGTCTCAGGCAAGGAGAAATAAGAAAGGGGGAGACCAAGTATGACTTAAAGGCATGCAGTTCCCCTGAAGAAAGACGGAAGGATACAAGTAATGGGAATAGCACGTCTAGAAGTGAATAAGATACAAGAGAAAGAAATAGCTTGATAAGAGCAGCAAACGTCAGTGTCTATTAGGAAGGAGAGAGTAAACGCTGACCATCAGGATGTCACAAACTATAAGGCTGTTTACAGACTAGGGCACTGAAGCACTTGTCTTCAGACTAGGCACTAAGAAGGCTAAAATACACACAAAAAAGACTGGATGCCCCTAACACTTAAAGCACAAGGGCAGAGGTGGTGCACAGTTTGTTCTAAATAAATGGTAGGTGGATTGGGTGGACTCAGACTGCCTACTGGGTGAGCCTGCTGTGTGTATGCTTTAGAGATGTTTTCAGTGAACTTAAAGCACAAGGGCAGACGTGGTACAATAGCACAGTGATTGACAGGACGGGCACCATCTCCATGTTCACCCTCCTGAGACATATGCGTTGGAGCTGGAGTCTGGAAAGAGGCCGAAAGTGCGATCCAAACTGCACTACAAGGACATATGCAAGTGTGACCTCAGCTCTCTCTCCGTCGGCATGCACACCTGTTATTCTCTTGTCTCAGACAAGTATGCCTGGAAAAGGGACGTGAAGGAAGCTCTCATTATGTACGAAACCACCTTGGCAAGGACAGCAAGAGAGGATAAGAGAATCCTCAGGAAGTTCCATGCCTGTGATACTAGATCGGCATTTGCCTTCTGCTGCTCAAAATGTGGATTGGACAGTCACTCCTGGATTGAATTACACAGCCACAGAACATGCTGCTCAAATCAGTCCCATAGAGGTGCAAACACATGACCCTCTGGGATCGAAGGACGCCTACCACCACTAAGGAGGTTCGGCCAAATGCATCTTCCAGAATGGGACAAGTAGCCAACAATCTGACAAAATGTCCATTTAAAAAAGTTTTGGATAATTGTTTTTCTTGTAAGGAGGGCCACATCATGTACCAAAGTAAGAAGGTGGGAGGCTCCCTTGCAGTGACGCTATTTTCTGGGTGAAATTTTATCCGATTTGTTGATTTCAAAACTCAGACAGACTGCATTTAATATAATGTCTTACATCTACCTACAACAATATTTGTCTCAAAAAATTATGTTTTCAATTATTCTAAATGTTATGACAAAAAGTGATATTAAAAAATGAAAAGGATTTAAATAAAATTAAAAAATACACTTCTTAAAATGGTTTTGAACCTTGTAACACAATCCAAAAATACTTTGACAGGTTAATATCTCAGAATCTTGGGGTACTTTCAAATGTGGCACTTGTTTGCAGTGCCCATTTATTTTGGAGAATACAGAAGTACAAGTGAATAATATTTTAATTAGAACTAATTTTCATTGTACATGTAAAATCAGTGGGTATCGTATATTTAGCTTGGTGTAAACACTGCCCTAGTTTTTATGTTGGAAAGACTGTTAGTCTTTTCAAGGAGAGGATTTATGAACACATTAATGACATTAAACATAAGAGAAACACAAATTCTTTATATTGTCATGTGGAAAAGAATCCGGACCATGAGTTTTTATTCTTGGAACTGATATAGTATACAAAAGTTCCTTGGGAGGGCCATGGCGGGATTTAATATAACGCAAAGAATTGTACTGGCAACTGAAACTAAACACCATAGTGCCGCCTGGGTTAAATGATTCTATTTCTATCGCTAGCATTCTTAGGTTGATGTCTTATTATGTTTATGTTTATTTAAATCAATATTTTGTTTATTCAGGTCTTAAATTTTATGGTACCTGTTTTTAATACACTATGTAGTTTTTATTTTATAGCATGTATACTGTATGTAGGTAGTGGAGTTTTTAAAATGGCATTGCACCTGGGCAGGTGTGCTTTAACCATGTGACTTATTAGGAGGGTTATTTAAAACTGGGTGTGTGAAGTTTTTAGTAGATTCTGAAGTTGTGATACATTCTTACGAAAGCACTCAATCTTGGGTGAATGAAATGGAATTTGTGGTCACCTCCGTGCTTTTCTGCAGTCTTTTCCCCTCTGTTTTGTTCCTGGTCCGTCTTGATCCCAGAATCTTTCTCTGAAACCTTCATTAGAAAATATCAAATACTTCAGACGTATAGCTCTTTATATGTACGGAGTACAAGTTTATCAAAGCAGGTATCAGTTGAGGATCAATGTTCAGTAAAAATTGTCAGCAGCAGTTAAGACATTAACTTAAACTCATGGCAGAACACACTGAAAACATGTACATACAGCAACTTTTAAATGTTCACGAGCTCCACAACTCTATCAGGAAGCTACAGTAAGAAAACAGATGCAAAACCAGAACCACTCACCTGACTTGGGTTTCAGTGTGTGTAAATATTTACATGCGGACGTTGACAGTCGAACAACATGGATGGCTGCCTGATCTGATCCTATAAAGAGCTTTTTGGAATCACTAGAAAATAAAAGATGATGGGCAGTCTGCTGTATGTTTGGGATTTTGGAAATCTGTAGGACAGAAAATACAGCAGTCAGAAATCATGCCATATCCAAAGTTAGAAAAATGATACTACATATATGGAACACTTAATAGACAAAAATATCCATAATCTGCGATTCCCTACTTAATAGACAAAAGTATCCATAATCTGCGATTCCCTGCCAGGACTTAATGGTCTAACACATAATCAGAAAACTTGATACCAAAGCCAAATAAACACCAAAGAAAACTAAAAGCAAAAGCAGTGGTACTAGTATTTCTATGAAATGTTTTGTTTTATATATAAAATGTGTATGTCTTTTTAATTCTGGAGTTTCTTATAGGTTCATAGATGTGTACTTGACTAATGGCCCTGGAAGCCTTTACAAGCCTAGCCCACAGGATTACCCTGGCATCGTGCCACCCGACCTTAGTTCCCAGTGCCTCTGTCGTGTAGAGCCACTGGAGTGATCCCCAGGGTGAATTTTCCATTTCCCATCCACTCATCAAGATTTCTCTTGAAGAGGGCCAGTGAGATGCTCTGCTTGACATGTATGGGAAGTCTATTCCATAGCATGGGCAGTCTCTGGGTTATGAACCTATCCCTCCAGCATGTTCTGTTGATTGTGGTAATGAAGTTGAGGTCTCTGGAGCATGTGGTGCAGAGGGATTGGGATTTCTTTAGACGTAGCATTTCTAACAGAGCTGGGTCAGACATGGCTTTGCAAGTCAAGCAGAGATCGCCTCCAAGTGAGACAGAGAATAGGAGTTTTTATGAGTCTGTCCATATATGACAAGTGTTTAACGCCTAGGATCCTCTTTGTGAGGTACTTTTGCAGCCTCCCCAGTTGTTGCAGGTGTCTAGTGAGGTGTATGCCAAATGGGGCACTTTACTTGATGACTGGCCTAATGAGGGAAGAGTAGAGGGGGACAATGACCTCTTTCTTCCTGGATGCAAAACCCTTAGTAATGAGATGTGCCACACAGAAGGATTTTCTAACCACAGTGGCAATGTGGTGGTCAAAAGAGAGGTTGCTGTTAACCTGGGTTCCCAGATCTCTTATAACACCTCCTGTGTTAAATGGACTACCGTCGATATGGTAATTCAAGGGAACTGGGGTTTTCCCAAAGGGATGATGACATTTTTTGGCATGGAGCTTAAGCCCAGTTGTTGGTCTCAGTGAGGCCTTTCTGTAGGATGTCAACATCGCTTGGAGAGTAGCTCCCAACTTGCAATCATCTGCAAACTTAGTCAGCCAGAGACACTTCATGTTGGCCTGGACTTTAGAGAAGTAGATACCAAACAGGAGAGGACCCAGGACCGAACCCTGTGGGACTCCACTCTTTCCTGGTCAGTAGTCTGACTTGGAGTCAGCTACCTTCACACTGTGGGTTCTGTGAGCCAGTTTGCAACCCACCTAGTGATATAGGGGTTGATACCTAGCTTAGTTGGTTTTTCTATGATTCCTGAGTGGGGAACGGTATCAAACGCCTTGACCAGATCAAGGTAGGCTGTATAAACCACCTTGCCTTCATCCACAGCTCTGGTGACTGACTCGAAGAAGTTGAGCAGGCATGATCTACCCTTCACAAAACCAAACTGTGAGTGATCCAGAGTTTGGAGATTCCCTATATCCTTGTTTATGAGGTCCATGATGATGCAATTCCATAGCTTTGCATATCAGACTCATCAGGTTAATGGAGCGATAGTTTCCAGGGTCTGTAGTCGCTCCTCCTTTGTGGAGAGGAATGACTGTAGCAGTGCGCCATTCGGTAGGGACAAAGCCTGAGGTGAGGCTGTGATTGAACAGGGCACACAGATGAGATGCCAGTTCACACTGTAGTCCATGTAGAGCAAACCCAGGGATATTGTGTACCCTACTTGAGATCATCCTAGAAAATAATATCTTTGTGTTTGGCGACAAGTTTTATATACAGAAGGTTGGCGTGGCGATGGGCACTGCCTGTGCCAATAGCTACGCCAACTTAGCACTTGTACAATGGGAAACTGAGAATATTTTGACAGGTAACGTTTTTGCTAAGTCTATTATATGGTACAAGCGTTTTGGACAGTGCTGTTTTAACCTGTGCAGTAGTAATACTGGATGCCTGGCAATCTACTGGCATTGTGATTGGTCCTCTGGGAAGGGAGGGGGGGGTAAAGTTGGCACTGAATCTGTTGGCCAGTATATTGGCAATATCTACTGGCTTGGTATAGGAGGTAACATTGCGCAGTAGCTTGGAGCAAATCTGGGCATTGCCGTGGAGATTCCTTACATAACTATAGAAGGCTTTGTGGTTGTCTTTACTATCTGCTACAACTCTGTTTTCATAGCTAGCTTTGGAAGATTAATTGACATTACGTTTTTATTGGTTAACTAAATTTTGTTAGAAGTTTGAAATATATTTAAGCAAATTTTTGAGCAGTTTTACTGTTTTTCTGAAGTCTTGCTAAGACGAAAGCGGTGAATAAAGCTTTTTATACGCTAAAGTTTTTCACTTTCCAGTCTTTACTGACCATCAGTACCATTGGTTTTAGTTTTCTTTGGTCTAACAAATACCACAAACATACCAGGTTCAGTATTTACAGTTTAGTTCTGGAGTGCAGATGTAAACTCGGCCATCTTCCTCCTTCCTCCATTTGTTCCACTCTTCCCTCATTATACAGTGGAACAGAAAATCCATGGGACTGCTACCTGTTCTATAAAGTTACTTTTAACCTTAAAACTGCCCTCCCCTCACCTCTCTCTCAAATCTGGTTCCCTAATCTCTTTGGTGCCCTTTTCTTTCTGTTGTGTTCCACACTCTTTTGCTGCTGTGCTCCACACTCACTTCCCTTTCGCTTCTATGTTCCACACCCACTTCCCTTTCGCTGTTGTGTTCCACAGCTACTTCCCTTTAAGAAATTTGGCACTTAGACTTTGCCTCTCTCTTCTGTCTTGCAGCTCTAAGTGTTTAATGTGAAGAGTCTAACTTCAGTTTATTTTCCTTTATACCTCTTGCAAAGTCTTCCCTTTGTCTGGACCCTCTTTGGCCTGCTTAAAATTCTTTCCAGGTAAAAAGACTCAGAATTGTATAAAGGAGGCTTCAACTATTTGGAGACAAATTACAGAATTTTTCCATTTTTAAGTTAAGATTACCGTCACAGTAAAAAATAAAAGAAATATTACACAACTATATAAAACAGATATCCCTGAGTAGCTGGATGCAAGCTGCAGTACCCTGACCCTGATATATTAAATCCATGACATTATCACTAAATATAAACATTAAAACCATGATATTATCAATAAACAAACATTAAAACCATGACATTATCACTAAATATAAACATTAAAACCATATTATTAATAAACAAACATTAAAACCATGACATTATCACTAAATATAAACATTAAAACCATGATATTATCAACAAACATTAAAACCATGACATTATCAATAAATATAAACATTAAAACCATGACATCAGCAATAAACATTAAAACCATGATATTACCAATAAATATAAACATTAAAAACCATGACATTATCAATACGTATACTTGTGCTGTTATGAAGCAAGTCCAAGGAAGTCATTGTTCCACTGTATTCGGCATTCATCAGACCTATCATTGAGTACAAATCCCCCTTTGGTATGTACCTAACCAGGCATATCCAACAACTGGAACGTCCACAAAGGTTCCTCACTAAAAGAATACAGGGCTTAAATAAAATGTCCTATGCAGACCACCCCAAGGCTTTATCCGTGTATTTTGTCTCCAACAGGCTTTTGAGGGGAGATATATGCTTGACATACAGAGTATTGTCAGAACCCAACTCTGATGGACCTCCTGCATATCCGCAAAACAAACATCACCAGAATTACCCACTCTAAGGATTTGAACTTCACCTGTGATATAAACAGGACCTGCTGGACAGACAGGTATGGATCTCGGAGATTACCCCATCTCTGGAACAGGCTCCTCATCCATGTAAAGCAGAATTCCTCCCTAATCCTATTCAAGTGCAATTTGGACAATTGGATGGGAACAGGAAATTCATGCCTGGTTTGGCACCTATGCCGTTAATGGACACAGGCAATTTGTAAATGGTTAACCTCCCAGGCCCCAGTTTGTAAATGTTTCATCTTCCAAGCCCTTGGTTACACTTATCAAGGGTACGGGAACTTGTCAGAGATTTGGGATGCACAGCTAGGCTTGAAAAAAGGCCCTTGTGGTCATTAGCCCAGTAAATGCCTAAGAACCTATAATAATTAGCTATATATTAGGAGTAAAATAAAGGCAGCTACATGAAAATTAAGACTGCTGATGAAAAACACCGAATGAACAGTGTAAAACAATGCTCAGTGATACAGGGAACTCCTGTCAGATTAAAAAAAAAAAAAAAAAAAAAAAAAAAAAAAATCAGTGAGGGGTTGTTACGGGAAGTGGGACCCAGAATAACCATCACCTCTAGCTACCTCAATTGCTCTGCCTTTACTGCTGAGGTTTCTGTACCATACAGTAGTACTAGTCGCACCACTGTCTTGTACACCTTACTTTTCAGCTTCTTTGGCACTCTTCTGTCATGTACTACACCTGATAATCTGTGACTTTCTCATTCAGACTTCCCTTCTCCCAGGTACATGAAGCTGTTAACCTGTGGGTTCCACTATTCCCTTCCCCCAGATACTTGAAGCTGTTAACCTGTGGGTTCCACTATTCCCTTCTCTCAGGTACATGAAGCTGTTAACCTGTGGGTTCTCCCAGATACTTGGAGCTGGTAACCTGTGGGTTCTCCCAGTTACTTGGAGCTGGTAACCTGTGGGTTCTCCCAGATACTTGGAGCTGGTAACCTGTGGGTTCTCCCAGATACTTGGAGCTGGTAACCTGTGGGTTCTCCCAGATACTTGGAGCTGGTAACCTGTGGGTTCTCCCAGATACTTGGAGCTGGTAACCTGTGGGTTCTCCCAGATACTTGGAGCTGGTAACCTGTGGGTTCTCCCAGATACTTGGAGCTGGTAACCTGTGGGTACTCCCAGATACTTGGAGCTGGTAACCTGTGGGTTCTCCCAGATACTTGGAGCTGGTAACCTGTGGGTTCTCCCAGATACTTGGAGCTGGTAACCTGTGGGTTCTCCCAGATACTTGGAGCTGGTAACCTGTGGGTTCTCCCAGATACTTGGAGCTGGTAACCTGTGGGTTCTCCCAGATGCTTGGAGCTGGTAACCTGTGGGTTCTCCCAGATACTTGGAGCTGGTAACCTGTGGGTTCTCCCAGATACTTGGAGCTGGTAACCTGTGGGTTCCACTATTTTCTTTTCTATCTCAATTTTCAGCTTTGTCTGATTTCTCCCATTTGCTGTCGTTAGAACTGTCTCATCTGTACTCTGTTTCACCCAGTGCACCTTCAGTTTTGCATTCCATTTCCCTATCATTTGCCGACATTCATATTCAGAATCTGTTTGAAATCACACAAAGTGTGCATACAGCAACCCCCTGTGACATATTTGCTGATGTTGCCCATTACCAGGTATGAACAGCAGTGGACTCCGAGATGAACTCGGATGCACACCCACTTCCACTGGGAACCCCTGTGCAACTCAAAACACTGTTCCTGTTCCTGCTTGTGTCATGGGTCCTTGTACATAACCTACACAAATTCAATCAATATTTCTGGGACTTTAAACCATCACGGGACAGTCTAAATCTGCTTTCTTGGGACTCTGCCAAATATTTCTGCCACGTCTAGGAAGGCCCAGCTGAACTCTTTCCTTATCTTTAGTTTTTTCTCATCTGTTACTACTGCAATCATCAGGTAGGTTTTGCTAGATCCTGATACAAATACAAAATGCTCATCTCCAGTCTTACTTTCTAGTACTCTGCGTACTTCCCAATCACAATCTGCAGAGCTTTCATACAGTTTGACAGGAGTTTGACACCTGTATATTGTCCTCAGTTGTTATTTTCTTGTAGAGTTAGGTTTATTCTCTCCATACTGCCAAGAATACCCTTCAGTGCTACCAACATCCTCATCATATCTGTCATGACCTCATCTAAGCCTGTTGCTTTCCCTGACTTCATTTTCCTTAGCGCTGTTCTTATTTTGTTATAGGCTGGGCTCCTCCTCTCTCTCTCTCTCTCTCTCTCTGTTTTTTCTGCTCAAGAATTGAGTTGTGGGCAGCAGCACGCACTCTATATAGTACCTTTCAGGGGAAAAGTTGTACAGACCAACCACTTTGCGCATCAGCTGTAATGCACCGTATCCTCTAGATAGGAGAACATGGATCACAGACTGTGCCATGTCAGAGCTATCCAGTGATGATTGGGTCACACTGAATAATTTTGCCAAAAATGGGCATGGGTATTTGCTGGTGATAAGTGGGTTGAGGACACTGCCCATGATGACCTGCACCAGGGACCTATGCTAACTGTGGAAGGAGTGTATGTGCCCCTAATGGCCACTGTACACCTGCCATAAAGCCTGGCAGCCCTGGGTCCATAAGTTACTGCCTGGCCAGTGTCAGTTGCCCAGCTTGATTTAGCAAAGATGGGTCTGTTGAGCGAAAGCTTAAGTAAAATCTATCGACCTGCCAAACATGAATTAAGGAGTGCTACACTCAATGTAAGTTCACTAAAAGTGTGCAGCCTGGAAGTGGATGACATGATGGGAAGAGGCTGGATTATTCTATGTATGGGAAAGACCAGATGGAAGGGAAAGCCACACTGAATTGGTGTTCACAGTCTACTACTCAGGAAGAGGACAGACTAGAAATGGTGTAGGAAATGTGGTGAAGGAGAGGCTTCAGAAGACAGTGAGTGATGTTAACAGAATTAGTAACAGAGTCATGGCGATCACACTTCACTGTAAGGCTAGGGGGCTACTTACCTCAATCTAGACCCCACATCAGTGTTATAAGAGTGATGAAAAGACTACATTCAGGCAGCGTGTAGGATTTACTAGATAAAGCAGGACAACATGAGTTGGGCATGAGAAAAAAGGACCTGAATGCACATATCAGGACAGACGGAACAGGATATGAGGACTGCCAGGGACCACATTGCTGGGCAACAGGAACAAAGGAGGAGAAGCCATTCTAGACTTTTGTTTGGCAAATGGTTTGATGATGGCCAACACATGGCTCAGCAAGAGAGGCAGTTACAACATCAAATGCAAAGGTGGCTAACATGCAAATTGGGTAGACTTCATCTTGAAAAGGAAAGGGTCTTGGGTAGAATCAGTGATTGCAAAGTCATCCCCAGTGAAACAGTAGTCCCACATTATAAACCACTGGCTGCCATAATCTGCTGTAAATAGTTGTCAGAGAAGGCTGCAAGGTCAACAAAAACTAAACTAAACACATGCAGGTTGACTGGAGAGAAAGCACATGAGTTCAAGGAAACACTCAGGATTCTAGCACCTCAAGAAGATGAAGAAACAGATGGAGATTAAGAAGAATGGCAGTACCTCAAAACTGCATGTGTGAGGACTGATGTCCCCACACTGGGCCATTGATCAAGGAGCCGCAATCCTCACCACTGCGGACCCCGGGAACTACCACCCCCATTAGCCTGACGAGCCTGGTTTGCAAGGCCATGGAACATATTATCATGGAACTCATAAACAAAGACATTGGTAATCTCCAAACTCTGGACCCTACCCAGTTTGGATTTGTAAAAGGCAGATCATGTCTCCTAAACCTGATTGACTTATTTGAAGCAGTCACCAGAGCCATAGATGAGGGCAAAATGGTTCACACAGCTTATCTAGATCTCGCAAAGGCTTTCAACACCATCCCCCACTCTGGAATTATAGATAAGCTCACTAAACTAGGTATAAATCCCTATGTCACAAGATGGGTTGCCAACTGGCTCACAGATAGAACCCACACTGTGAAAGTAGCGGATTCCAAATCCGACATCAGACCAGTGACAGGGTTCAGTCCTGGGTCCTCTCCTGTTTGGTATCTACTTCTCTGAAGTGCAGGCCAACACAGAGGGTCTTTGGCTAACAAAGTTTGCAGATGACTGCAAACTAGGAGCCATAATCGAAACTCCAAACGATGTGGACAAACTACAAAAGGGCCTCACTGAGACAGATACCTGGTGTCAAAGCCATGGCCTGAAGCTCAATGCCAAAAAGTGTATTGTCATCCCCTTTGGTAAAAACTCTGTACCCATGAACTACCACATAGCTGGTAGTCTACTTAATGCCGAAAATGTGATAAGAGACCTTGGGACACAGGTGCACAGTAGTCTCTCCTTTGATAATCACATCGCCACAGTGGTCAGGAAATCCTTCTACATGGCTCATCTCATCACAAAAGGATTCTCATCCAGAAAAAAAGAGGTCATTGTTCCCCTCTACTCATCACTCATTAGACCCATTATAGAGTACAATGCCCCTTTTGGTATGTACCTCACAAGACATCTACAACAACTGGAAAGACCACAGAAATACCTCACAAAGAGGATTACTGGCCTCAAACAGATGCCATATGCAGACCGTCTCAAAAAACTACAGCTTTACTCCATTGTGTATCGCCTACTCAGGGGCAATCTCTGCCTAACATACAAAGCTATGTCAAACCCAGAACTGCTGGACATGCTCCACTTAAAGAAATAGCAATCCCTCCGAGCTACACGCTCTAGGGACCTAAACCTTATCACCACAATAAACAGAACATGCTGGAGGGATAGATTCCTGTCCCAGAGACTTCCCATACTCTGGAACAGACTAACTATGTCAAACATAGCTCCTCATTAGCACTCTTCAAGAAAAGTCTTGATGATTGGATGGGAAATGGGAAATTCACCCCGGGATCACTTCTGTGGCTCTGCTCGACAGGGGCACAGGAAAATAATTTTCTTGGGTGGCGAAAGCCAGGGTACATTTTTTGGCTAGGCTTGTATGGGCCCTAGGGCCAATAGCCTAGTGCCTACCTATGAACCTATGGAGAGGGACGTTCACTTGGAATACAAATGGATACAACTCAGTATTTCCAAATGCAGCTGTCTGTACCAAGTACAATTTCCCTTAAGAGCACACAGGGAACAGATTCAGCCAGGGGTATGGATTTCTCTATATCTCTCTCTCTCCAGGTGCCCAATAAGACTCTCCATTGGTACAGCTGTAGGGTTAGGTCCTCAGCTGAGTGTCCAAGCCAAGTTCTCCAGAACATTCTCCATGAAAACAGTGATTTGTATCCCTGCCTCAAGTAGCTGACACACACACACACACACACACACACACACACACACACACACACACACACACACACACACACACACACACACACACACACACACACACACCAGTGGAAGGCTAGCACAAATTTACCTGCTGCCCGGAGTATAAGCTAGTTACGACCACCATCAGACACTTCACAATCAGCTACTCTAAGGCACTTAACAAAGGGTGTCCAATTACATTGTGTTATATTAATACCAATACAAATGGTAGTACTTGACCAAGGCAGCTAGGCCTTCAGAAGTGGGCCACACAGTGTCACCAAATAAATACAAGTACACTCAAATGTTAAACACTTTTTAAAAGGACCAGCCACAACAAAAGTTTTAAATATATTCAATAATAAATAAAAGTAAATGAAAATACTGAATATATATTTACAGTAACCCACACAGTTCAAATCACAGGAAATATTGAATATAATACTGATGGCCAGACTCAGAAAAATAAAAAAAATAACATCTAAACTTAGCTTCACTACATTTTCCTGACTAAATCTAGAAGAATTACTATTCCCTAATTACTTATTAGAGCAAGGCGGATGGTGTGGTGAATGGTCCATCCTGTTGTCAGGACCGAGACAGAATTACTCAATACTCAGAGATAACTCCCTGCAATATGTAAAAAATATTATTTCCAGGGCTGGCAGAATGACCTCATCTGGTCACTTGACTCTAAGTTCCCACACCATCCCCTTTTGAAGTTCATAGGTTGGTACTAGGCTATCAGCCCTAGGGCCTATATAAGCCTAGCCATAACAATTCCCTGGCTATTTCTTCCCACACTATTTACTTCCCTGGACCCCTGTCTAGCAGGACGACTGACGTGATCCCCGGGGTGAATTTCCTTTCTCCCATCCAATCGTCAAGGTTCCTTTTGAAGAGGACCAAAGAGGCACTCTGCTTGACATGTATGGGCAATCTATTCCAGAGTCTGGGGAGTCTCTGGTTCAGGAACCTATCCCTCCAGCATGTTTTGTTTATTGTGATGACAAGGTTTAGATCCCTGGAGCATGTGGCTCTGAGGGATTGGGATTTCTTTAAGTGTAGCATGTCCAACAGCTCTGGGTTTGACATGGCCTTGTATGTTAAGCAAAGATCGCCTCTGAGTAGACGATATGCGACAGAGTATAGCTGGAGTTTTTTAACGCGGTCAGTGTAGGGCATCTGCTTTAGGCCTGTGATTCTTTTAGTGAGGTATTTCTGTGGCCTTTCCAGTTGTTGCAGATGTCTTGAGAGGTACATACCAAACTAGGCATTGTATTCTATAATGGGTCTAATGAGGGATGAGTACAGTGGGACAATGACCTCCTTTTTTCTAGATGAAAAGCCCTTAGTGAAGATGTGTGCCACACAGAAGGATTTCCTGACTGTTGTGGCGATGTGGTTATCGAAGGTGAGACCACTGTCCACCTGTGTCCCTAAGTCTCTTATGACACTTTCTGTGTTTAGTGTACTGCCACCTATATGGTACTTCACGGATACATGTTTTTTTCCCAAAGGGGATAACTATACATTTCTTGGCAATGAGCTTGAGCCCATGGCTCTGGCACCAAGCATCTGTTTCTGTAAGGCCCTTTTGTAGAGTATCCACATCATTTGGGGATTCAATAATGGCTCCCAGTTTGCAGTCATCTGCAAACTTTGTTATCAAGAGTCCCTTAGTGTTGGCCTGTACTTCAGAGAAGTAGATGCCAAACAAGAGCGGTCCCAGGACTGAACCCTGAGGTACTCCACTTGTCTGGAGCTGGATTTGGAGTTGGCTACTTTTACAGTCTGGGTTCTATCAGTAAGCCAGTTAGTAACCCATTGGGTGACGTAGGGATTAATGCCCAGCTTAGTAAGTTTATCTATGATTCCAGAGTGGGGGATGGTGTCAAAGGCCTTGGCAAGGTCTAGATAGGCTATGTGGACCACCTTACCCTTGTCCATGGCTCTGGAGACTGATTCAAAGAAGACAATCAAGTTCAGGAGACAAGATCGTCCCTTCCCGAATCCAAACTGGGTGGGGTCCAGTGTTTGAAGGTTGCCAATGTCTTTGTTTATAAGTTCCATGATAATACGCTCCATGGCCTTGCAGATCAGGCTTGTCAGACTGATGGGACGGTAGTTTCCAGGATCCAAGGTGGATCCCCCCTTGTGGAGTGGGATAACTGTAGCTGTGCGCCACTCAGTGGGCACAAAACCTGAGGTGAGGCTATGATTAAACATGACACTTAAGTGAGGTGCCAGTTCATATTGTAGTTCATGTAGTACACAGCCTGGGATGTCATCTGGTCCCATGGATGCTGTATTCTTAGCTTTGGAGAGTGTGTTTTTTACCTGTGTGGTCGTTATTACCGGAATTTGGCAATCCTCCGGTATTGAGATGGGCCATTTAGGGGGTGAGAGGGGGGTGAAGTTGGCACTGAATCGATCTGCCAGGATATTGGCAATATCCTTGGGATCAGTATATTTAATGCCATTCTGTTTTAGCTCAAAGCAGATCTGAGCATTGCCATTTAGATTCTTGACATAGCTATAGAATGCCTTTGTGGTTGTCTTTGGAAACTTTGGCAATTTTATTTTCGTAACTAGCTTTGGAGGATTTTATGAGGGATCTCAGTTTCTTACAGAGGCTGGTAAGGAAGTTTTTTGCATCCTGGGATTTTCCTCTTTTCTGCAACAGTTTCTTCCTTTTGTTGTAAAGTTTGTTTATGGCAGGGGACCACCAGATTGGCTTCTTTTTTTTTTTGATGAGAGCATCTTGGTTCTATTTGGGATGGCACGATTTATGCATGAGTATGTGCTCGTACAGTGCCTTAGTGTAGGATTCAGCAGTTGAACTTTCAGCTCCTGTCTGCATGGGTGTCATGAAGTTTGTCACTTCTGACTTGAGTAGCATGAAGTTGGCTTTGGAGAAGTTTTTTATGGAGGTTTCCTTACTGGGGGTGGGGTGGGATGTGGATGTTAAGGGTGATTAGCTTATGGTCAGACGTGACTAACGAGGGGGTGACCATAGGTGTGGAGCATTGATTTCCCATGTTGGTAATGACCAGGTCTAGGATATTGGAGGCCCTGGTGGGACTATGGATTAGTTGATCCAGGGCATTGGAATTTATGAATTCCAAGAACTGTTGGGCAAAGGTGTTGGTACATGAGTAGCTTTTCCAGTTAATGGCAGGGTAGTTAAAATCACCCAGTATTAGGGTGTTTGGTTCTATCTTAATATTTTCCAGTATGTTTAGAAAGGTGTAGTGAGAATCTTGGGGTATGGTGGGGGATCTGTAGCAAGCTACAATTTGGATTGCAGTCTTACCTAGTGTTAGTTGCAGCTGGAGAATTTCAGACGCATTGTGTTGGGCAACTAGCCTGGTGGTGTGAATATCCTTGGTGAATATTGACACTCCTCCACCTTTAGTGTTTCGGTCCTGCTTTGGTGGCCGAAAAGTGTGGTAAGAGTTGTAGCCTGGTATTGCAGGGGTGCTCTCTTGAGCCTTGAGCCAGGTCTCAGTTTCTGCACAGATATCGATGTTCTCCATTTTTAGGAGTGCCTCGAGAGAGTGCATTTTGAGGTTTAGACTTCTAGCACTGAGTAGCATTACCTTCAGATTTTGCATGCTTGTACCGGTTACGGTGGTAGTTTTGTTCTTTGAATTTTGCCTAAAAAAGGCACTATAGGGGTGGCAAGAGCCTTAGCCAGTAACCTGAATCCCAGAGGCGACAGGTGCAGACCATCTCTGGCAAAGCATCGTGGTCTGTCAATCATGTCGTCCCAGGCAGACGGACACTGGATCCCCTTTGAATGACACCAGAAGCTTGTGAGAGGAATTCAGCATAGGCATGTAAAAAATGCATATGTAGAGCTCTCAATGTTTAAGGCAGGTCTGAGGCCAAGAAAATCACAGCACCTTGCCTCTTTTTACTGAAACTAATAAACAATGGCTTCTTCCAGAAGTACTGTCTTCTGTCTTGTTCATCACTGTGGCATTGTAATGATTTAATAGCTCATTTACATTTCCCTTATTTTTCTAAAAGTAAGCTAGCTGGTTAACCTCTGCTCTTCCTGTGTTCTCGGTTACAGTATATACATTTAATCAGTTACTCCCTGCATGTATATTTCCTGTCTAGCTGGACCCATTGTTGATACATTTTTCAACATTAGCAACTTTACAAATACATATTGATATTCAAATGCCATGCAGTTCTAATGTAACATAAGCATTTGTGCAAATCAGTTTTGATATTCAAATGTCATACATTTTGTTACATTTGTAACAGAAGCTTACTGTATAAATCACTTTGATATTCACAGGACATCTCATTCTTTACAAAAACTCCAGCTGACTATGCTGGCACTTGCCCATATCATCACAAGGACTATAAAACAGATATGTGGCCACGCCAGTTATGGAAATAAGGTATGTAAGGAAAGCTGGTGATGGATACAAAAGTCCAAGAAATCATCAAAAGAATGAAGGAGTGCAGGAAAAAAGGGGTAATAGAACAGACAGATCAGGCTAAGAAGGCATACTGGTTGGCTAACAAAAACAAAACAATTGCAACAGCAAAGAACAAGGCATCAGGGGCATTCTAGCAACTTCTGGAAAGTGACTCAGCAGATGGCAAAAAAGAAACTATCAGGTTGCAAGGCAAACACAGAAAGATAAAGACAGACAGACATTAGACACCCTACCATAAGGGATGTCGGTAGCAACATGCTCACCAGCTCACAGGACATCAAAGGCAGATGAACTGAATATTTCTAGCAGCTTCTAAATTAAGAAAACCCTGCAGAAGTCATACTGCCCCAGACATAGCCATGATGAAAAAAAAAGAGGAACCCCTCTCCCCCAGATGAAGTAAGAACAGTGGCCTTTCACACTCCCCTGCTAATTAAATATACCTACTCCAAGGCAGAACTACAGTGGTGAAAGAGCAAATTCCCATTTTCAATATTTTGTGTTTTTGTGATGGTTGAGTTTTCATTCAAATGAATAGTGTGTGTGTGCGTATATATATATATATATATATATATATATATATATATATTCACACACACACACACACACACACACACACACACACATTAAATAATTAGATGTGTGTGGGGGTGTTTCCCACCATGCAGAACACAATTTTGTTTTGTGGCCAATTGTATGCATTGTGTGTTTATTGGAGAGTATGTATATGGGCTAGTATGGTATGCACTGGCATGTGAAATGCAATGAAAGTGGTACTGATGTATGTGCTTGACTCAGTGCTTCATTATATAATCTTACTAGGCACAGTCCTGCACATGGAACTGAAATCAGAATACATGCCACGGCTGTTCCTTGAGGCCCGCCTCCTTGTCACAGGTATTTACTGAAGAAACACCTGTGTTACATGTGTGTATAAGTATTTTGTGAGGCCTGCAAGCTCATGACAGGCCTTCTTAGAGCCCTACACACATGTAACACATGTTCTCTGATACCCGCAGATACGATATAGATGCTCCTCAAGACCAGCGTTTGGTAAAGGTGCTCACTGAGATAATTACACATAAAACAGATATTCAAAACCTGCAAATGTGACACAGGTATCCCTTGGGCTTACAAATGTAGTACAGGTGATCCTTGCGGCTTAGACACACAATTTTCTAAAAACTCACACAAGCTTGGGGCTTCCTGAAAGCTGCACGTGTCACATGTGGTCCTTGAGACATGCACATGTACCACAGATGGCGTTTAAGGCTTGAGAACATGTTGTAACACAGGTGTTTCTTGAAAGATGTACGTGTGCCACAGATGTGCACTAAAGTTTGTATACATAAAACTTGAAGCCTGCACGTTAAGGCACAAGGACATTCTGCTGGAAAACACTATGTTAAAGTGTTGGTACAGGGGAAGGTGCTCTCCTATAATGCTAGTGACCCAGGATCAAATAGCGACATGGGAAGTTAGAGAGCTGGCTGGGACTGTGGCAGGCTTAAGGAGCCAACAACCAAACTCATTTACCCCATGAGTAGGGGTTGCTGCAAAATGCGACTCTCTACCTGAGATGGAAGAGCAGGTGCAGGTGTGCACAGATGGCAGCACCAATGTCAGTCACGGATGGGTGTGGACTTATTTCGCTGCATGCCCCTTCCCTCAGAGAAGTACAAAATGTATAAACAAACTACTGCGGTTAACAGCAAATTATGCAGGGTCAGGATGCCTCAATCTCTTCTCCTGCCACAAGACACCTGAATTCTTCCTGTCAGCTGCGCCTCTAAGCTAGTGCTTGCAATCAAGGGGATAAGCTAGTTGGTGCTTTTTTTTTTTTTTTTTTTAAGAAACCGCCTTTAATGAATTATCACTTGTGATATAGGCAAGCTTGTATTTATATGAAATAAATCAAACCATATTAACAAATTCACATTTACAAACATACATTGCAGATACTGTTCTATTCAATATAATCCAGCTAACATTACATACATTGTTCAGTTCTTGCTTTCTATTAAACCTCATTCTTCCTCCAAAACATTTTTCTGCATGTACTGTTCCCAGACTTTGCATGTTTTTCTAGGTAATGTACTCTCACTTACTATAACTTTATCTTTGTTACAACACTCACCACTTCAGATGTGGGTGGTTTAGACTTTGATTTCCATTTTGCAGTAATTACATTTTTCTGCATGTACTGTTCCCAGACTTTGCATGTTTTTCTAGGTAATGTACTCTCACTTACTATAACTTTATCTTTGTTACAATACTCACCACTTCGGATGTGGCTGGTTTAGACTTTGATTTCCATTTTCCAGTAATTACATTTTTCTGCATGTACTGTTCCCAGACGTTGCATGTTTTTCTAGGTAATGTACGCCCACTTACTATTACTTTATCTTTGTTACAATACTCACCACTTCAGATGTGGCTGGTTTAGATTTTGATTTCCATTTTCCAGTAATTACATTTTTCTGCATGTACTGTTCCCAGACGTTGCATGTTTTTCTAGGTAATGTACTCTCACTTACTATTACTTTATCTTTGTTACAATACTCACCACTTCAGATGTGGCTGGTTTAGATTTTGATTTCCATTTTGCAGTAATTACATTTTTCTGCATGTACTGTTCCCAGACTTTGCATGTTTTTCTAGGTAATGTACTCTCACTTACTATAACTTTATCTTTGTTACAATACTCACCACTTCAGATGTGGCTGGTTTAGACTTTGATTTCCATTTTCCAGTAATTGCTTTTGTGGCAGCTACCAACATGAATATTTAACAAGGCCTTACTATGTCTAGGCAATTCCAATTCTGTATCAGAACTCAGAAAATTAATTTCCTTAGTTACATTCATTTGTTCTCCCAGTATTCCTGAGAGTGCTCTGTAGAGACTTTTTAAAGTCTACCAACTCATTATACACTGAGAACATATGCTTCCAGGTAACTCTCTTTCCCATTACACCTTCAACATCAGCTATCTACCTGAGAAAAAAGTACCTAAGCATACCAAGCAAAAACCCTAAATATAATCAAGTTTGTTGCTTATCTGGGGCCATACATATCCCCTCCTCCATTGTTTGTGTGGGAATTACTTTTCTAATGTCTCTTCCTATTTTTTTCTGACCGCTTCTAATCGATTCCTTTAGTTATCATGCAATATTTTATTCGCCCTACTAATTATCCCTGTTTTAAAAGCAGCTTCTGTTCAAGATCCAACTAAAAACGTAACCAGTGCAGATATTTCATTTAGGTTTCCCATAATATCCCTTTTTATTATTCTATACTTGGATATCACTCCCCGATATGGAAGGCAATCTCTAACCTTTAGTCCAAGTGTCTTCTTGGCCTCATCCCATGATCTTTCCATGTCTAATTATTTGTTCCCGATACTTTGATTCCATTGAGCTTCCTCCAGTAAATTACAACCCCAGTC
The DNA here is from genome assembly GCF_019279795.1 of Protopterus annectens. Taxonomy (NCBI): domain Eukaryota; kingdom Metazoa; phylum Chordata; order Ceratodontiformes; family Protopteridae; genus Protopterus; species Protopterus annectens. Next base: position 490,815,280 of record NC_056742.1, read on the forward strand.
ATCCCTATCGGCAGAATCTCCTCTCTCCATTCTTGTATTGGCTTAGTTCTTAGTATAATGTCCGTTACTTTATAAATTCACTGTTTTTTTAATTTCTCTAAATCTTTTGGGTTTCTAATACCATCATGGGAATGGACCCCCCTCCTAAGTCAAAGTACGATTAAAGTCCATGAAATTAGTATTGTTTCAGTCTTTGATGTCAGTCAAAATTGCTCTTCGCAGTACCCGCAATGTGCCCAGTAATGACTACTTCTGCAATTCATACAAGGTTACATGTACTATATATTATATATATATATATATATATATATATATATATATATATATATATATATAGCTAAATACGACTGTAGATTTTTTTTTATAAGACCCATTGCTCCAACTACTATTGGAACTGTATGGGTATCTTTCTTCCACATTGCTCTCATTTTTGCCTGCAAATCCTCAAAGTTTCTTGATCTATATACTGTTTTTCACAAATATGTTGTATTAATGAACACAAATTTTCATTTGAAGCTTTTGACAGTTTTTCTTGCCAAGTATTTTTCCTTCCCCTAATTTCTCTCTTAATCGTTTTGTGCATCTTGTGTCTGAAAATTCTGGACTTTTTGCATAATAGTAACAATACATAATTTCTTTCTTATCCTCAATAGTCCACTTTATTGTCTTTATGGCTCTTCTTTGGCCCATCAGTTTTTGTATTTTTTTTTGTGGATTTCTACTTCCTTCTACAACGCGGGGGGGGGGGGGGTATCCTTTTCCTGGGCCTGGCTCCATTGGAGGAATGTTTCCGTATTTTGAGGATTTTACACTGTCATTTTTTCCAGACCTGGCAGCAGTGTGCCTACCAGGATTGGGCACTTTTTTATCCTGGGTCTTGTGCACCAAGCTATCTCTTTTAGTTTTTGACCTACTTCTGTCCATGATATGTGCTTTATAAAAACAGTCTATATATAGTGTCACCTTGGTGAGATTCTGTGAAAAACAGGGTCCACCTCATGAAGGGACTCACCAAGACTTGAGGATGAATTCAATTTCAGCACTACTACCCTCCTTTGCTTGCTGTCTTTTCATCTCTCCATTCAGACCCCCACAATGTTCTGTATGACTGATGTTATTCTCCTTAAGGATTTGCATCCAAACTCCCTCCCTGAATTGTAGCTTTCTATTTGTGTTCTGTATAAAGCCTTAACTGTGTAGTTCTAAAATATACATTCAAATCAGGTAATCCTAAACCTTTTTGTTTGGTTGGAAAGAAGGATCAACCTATCCCATTTGACTCGGTGTCTTCAACTCCCAGATATCCTTCAACCCATTTACTAGCCAGAATTTCTCCTCTAGCTGACAAAAATATGCCTGACCTGAGTATAAAACTCAAGGGACTAAAAGCATTCTTGCTTGTATCTTGCTATCCATAAACAACAGCTTCCAGTTTTTCAGTTTTTGCATCATCTTTTGTTTAGTTTCTTCCTACATATCCTTAGCTGCCACACCACAATCTTTTTTAACCCATACTTCTGAGTACTTCATTTATCATGTCCCCATAAATATGGGTATTGCTGAACCAAATTCATGTGTGGGTACATAGTTTACAGATATTGCCTTTGTTTTATCTTCATTGATTTTGTATCCCGAAAAGACTTGAAACTGTCTGAGAATGTACCACAACACTGAGATGTCCTTTTCTGATTTTATCAAGTACAAAATAATACAGTTTGCAAATAAAACCAACTTTTCTTGAATACCATACAGACTGTATCCATGAATTTCTGAGTCCCTTATTTCTTTACCAGTGGTTCTAAGCATAACACAAACACATGGGGAAGGTGGACACCACTGCCTGGGAGAGGAATCCTCCCACTTTAATTTTTACCTCTGATCCCTCATATATCCTCTTACTTATTATTATTTTATTAGGAAATATAAAATCTTCCATTGCTTTACAGATAAAAGTCCAGCTTACTCCGTCCAATGGTTTTGATGCATCATGACTCGCCAACAGCAGACATTTCTTATCTTTTGCTTCTCTCTGTATTATCATTGTCCTATTATTGTTGTCAAATGTATGCCTCCTTTCAACAAAACCACACTGATCCACATCTATGAATTTTGGCTATATCTTTGCCATTCTTTTAGCCATTATAGTCATAAAAACTTCATAATTATGTTTTAAAATTTTAATGCGTCTTTATGAAGCAGGATTAGATGGGTCTTTACCCATCTCTAGGTATTACAGCCACACCAGCTTTCTTCCAGGGTGTTGGTGCTTCCCCTCCTTTAAACATACTGTTAAACAAAACCTTCCAGATCTTTACAACTTTTTTCCCTTCTAGTTTCCAAACTTCCACAGGCGTGATATCTGTACCTGGAGACTTTCCTGCAGATTGGTTACACATCACCCTTTTTATCTCATCTTTTCCTATCTTGGCTGTTAATTGTTGAGCCTCATCTATCTCTAAGCTTGGCATACCCAAGTCATACATAAATATTTCCATTTATGCTTTTTCTTGATCTACATTCCACTGCTTTATACAAATGTCATAACATTCCCAAAACACCTCTAATACCTCTACAGGATCTCTGGTTATTTTCCTGTTATAGGGTCCCCAAGTTTGGCAACAACTCCTCCTACTTTCTGTTGCCTAAGTTGCTCTGCCAAAATTTTTTGTGCTCTGGAGTTATCAAGAAACAGTTGCTTAACAGCAGTCTTTTTAAAGTCATGCGTATTATCCAGGTCGTCCCTTATTTTATCATTAGCACTCTGCAGTTGTGCCTCTTCTTGTTCAGAGAGATCCCTCTGTTCTATAATACTTCAACCTTTGCCAGCTCCTCTAAATAATTCTTGTCACTTTTTAACCACAGCTCTTTTTAATTTTATTTCTATCATCTTTTTTAACTCCATTTTTATTTTATCCCACTCACTAGTTATAACATTTGGAGCACTTTCCATCTTCCCTAACAATTCCCAAATATGTTTTACTGCATATTCTATAAATCCCTCTCTTTTTAACAGGTAGGTGGGAAGTGCCACTGTTTTATCTTTACTCCACTACCCTGCAATTTAATCTTAGTAGTTATTGGAGCATTATCTGAAATAGTTATTGGATATGTTTGTCAAAGTCTTCATATAATTGTGCATGCTCCTAGTCTAACCCAGTTACTGCACCTTGCAGGATAATACGTAAATACTCTAGTAGTTCCTACTACTGAGTTCACATCCTATCCTACATATTAAATATTTCTTTAGAAATCTACCAACTTTTATTTTCCTTCTAGCCCCCTCAGATACATCCTCACTGTTGCAAAGTGAATTCTAGTCCCCACCTATAAGTAATATTCATGAAAGCTGATAATTTCTACCAACATTTTTAACTCCCACAATAGGAGTTACAGGTGGACTACAAATACATGCCAGTGTAATCCTCATCCATTACCAGTAGCACCTTCCTACCACAAATCAGAATTTATCTTTTTCCCACTACTGGAGCTCCTCTAGCAATTAATACAAGTACTTTTCTTTTCCTCTGCCACTTACACTCTACTGAATATCCATTTTGAAATCCTTTATCAAATTCACATGTTTAGTTCTTTCCAAATGTGTGTCTCCTTGTAGTGTTGCTACTTGCACTCTGCATTTCTTAATATAATTAAACATGCTTTCCTTTTTGCCTATACCTGTGAGACAATTCACATTCCAAGATAATATGCAAAGTGTTGCCATTATGATAAGAAATCATTATTCCTATCTATATTACATGACAGCTGTTTTAAATATTTGTAAATGAAAATAACCACCAGATGGGCTAAAAGTTCACCAATAAATCCAGCCCAACAAAAAGGTGACTAAATAAAGCTCTGAGAGGATAATGAATAAAAGTTTATTGCACAGACACCATAAACGCTCACAAAAATACGTTTTCGTTTAGCATACACCATCAGATGCAGGCTTGAGTTAAACTACTTCTATATATACTGATTCTCTTACATATCAACCACTGAAAAGTGAACCAATTAACATGTTTTAAAAATGTATTTCCAGCTGTTGTGATATATGCACCCACTAATGTTTATGTAGGTTAATCCTTTATACATTTTTTATCATCAACATTGAAACTTATGTCACATTTTACATGCCTTTTGCTTTTAATGAAACCCTCAAAAAAGGGGCAAACACACCCTCACATAACCTGTTAAATTAATGCAAACATATAAACCTATACACATCTTCAAATAATGAAGTTTAACCCTGCTAATAGGGCCAGTTGTCATAAATACACAGCTGCAAACACATGCCTTAATCAACCTAAAACTGAGGTTAACCATGCTAAGAAGTATGCTATTGCCTGTGCTTCTACTTACACTAATAGGGGTCTGTTCTTTTTTATCTTTACTCCCCTCCCAGATGTAAAAAACTTGCATGCTTTCAGAAAACATTAACTTTTAGCCTTGATGCAGCCAGTGCTCTAGCTTTTTAATTGCCCTATCAGCTTGTCTCTGTAGAAACATAAGAGAAAAAAAATGTAGTCCTCAGCTGTGGGCTTCTAAAAACAAGCTGAAACATTCATTGCTAAAGGAAAACTTTACATTATATTTGGTGTTCTCATTTCCCCTTAAAACCTGTTATTAGATTAAGCCAAGGGAATTAATCCAGACATTCTCCAATGCAAAAAGTCAGCTGGTCTTAAGGGGGAAATGGGGAGAAGAGAGAGAGAGAGACTGACCAGCTGCAGACGGTCATCCTGGCCAAAGGGAGGGAGTTAAAAAATATATTACACAGTGATGTAGTGAGAGGATATTACCAGTACTCTCTTCTGCTACTCCTCTGAGCAGTCAAATATGGTTTTGGACAAAACTGGGAAACATTACTTGCATGGCTCACAGCCAGTCAATACCCAAGTGTCCAGGGGCCAAACAGATTACCTATCATGTTCCTACAATATTATGAACAAAAGTGCAGTACATTTCTCTATTGTTCACACACTGTCACCTATCAGCCACTAATGGAGAGATCCCCTGAAGTCATACAAAATGACAGCTATGTTCATTACCTCAAGTCTGAAACTATTAAGTCATCAGGCCAGAAAGGTCTCCGGTGAACCTGGTACTTGTCACATGGCAAGAATCATTACCTGTGTTTATCATTCACCCACTATTCTAGGGTAGGGCACTTCCTTTGGTATGCTGAACAGTGGTCAATGGATGACTGAATCACTATGAGGGGACCGGGTGGCAGATATAATTAGTCTAAAATTCTGGACTTAAAACATTCTATAGGAATCAGTTTGTGTACCTGTAAAACCTACCTCTACTGCATATAAGTTTTTCTGCCTGTGCTGATATCTTTAATGTATTATTTGTTACAGTGCACAATAAATACTGGTCTGTTCTGGTAATGTATGCTGATTTTATCAGGTCTATCTTACTAAGTATTTTTATCTGCTTCCTCTTCCATACTATTCTAACAGTGACACCTTGTATTAATTACTTTCTATTTGTTTCCGTTCGATGCTTCCGTGGTGGCATTTGATTTCTTCCCTTCCTTTCCTTTATTGTTGTATGTTACTTTGGTAAGTCTGTTATTAATTTAATTGCACAGTAATATTTACTGCTGTTATACCACAAATGCTTGTTCATAGTCTTGATTCGTGTGTTCATTTGTTTTATCAGACCAACATTCTGGGTATTATTGACTTTCTGTAATCAGTTTCTTTCATCAATCTTAATATGTCTATCCAGCTCTATTAAATCAAGCAACTTTTCCTTTAGATCATTTTATTCTAAACTGAGGGCGCATTCTTTGTTCTCTATTTCCTGAAGGCATTGTATAGAAAGTTCCAGAACATCTTCCTTTGACTTGCTCCCTTTGCATCCTGCAGTATCCACTGCTCTTTCGTATGGAAACTCAGTGGTCTACGACTCCACAACACTGACTCAGAGTTGCCACTGTCTTCTGGTACTTCCCTTGCTATACAAAATCCAACTGAACTTTTGTACTGGTTTCCTAGTGAAGGCTCCACAGTATCTTTATGTGGCAACTGATCAGATGCTTCCTGCTCGACTGCATTAGCCTTAATTTGGGGATTCATTATTCTAGCATGCTGTGACATTACTAGGGCTGGATTTTCTACAGTAAATCTTTAACGACACAGGTAATCCGTAACTTTAGTTCTATTTCTTTAACTTTTCGATTATTCACCTTTTTTTCTTCTTTCCCTCTTTGATTTCTTATTTTTTTGTAGTGTGAAATTTTCCATATCCAGATGCCTTTGTCTGCATTTCTCTTTGAATATCTTTAGTGTTGCTTTTTTGTATTGATTGATTCGCTTTCTCCTTTGCAAAAATATTGCACTATATTAAATCACTATTTCTCATGTCCATATTTCTTCTTCAGATGTCTCCTACTCCACGTTTCTTCTTACTTTGGGGACTCTCTTCCATCATGCTCTGACATAACCTGTGTTAGACTTTCCACACTAAATCCTTCACTTCGTAGGTGTTCCATAACTTCAGCTTCTATTTACCTTCTGCTTTACTAATCCTCTGTTCTGTGTTCCCCCCCCCTTTATGATCTTATTTTGTTTTTTGTGAAATTTTCCATATCTGGGTGTCTGCATGTATTTTTGGAGCCATTGTTTTATCTATTGGTTTGACTTTCTCCTTTGCATAAATAATGCACCATATCAGATTTCTCTCTTTCCCATGTCCCCGTTTCTTTTTTTATACTTTCAAATATCCCTAGGTTTTGTTCTTTAAATTTTCATACTTCCTCTGTCACTTCTTCCAAACGGCCCAAAGTTTTTTGGTCTACATGTTCTGAACACACATCTGCATTTGAAGCTTTTGACAGTTTTTCTTGTGCAAGTATTTTTCTTTCCTCTAATTTCTCCCGTAATCTTTCTGAAGATCTTCTATCAGAAAGTTCCAGGTTTCTTGTATAATAGTAACAATAAGTAATTTCCTCCTTAGCCTGAATAGTCGACTTTGTCATCTTTATGGCTCTTTTGTTGGCCTGTCAGTTTTTGTGGTGTTTGAGGACTTCTACTTCCTTCTACAATGTAAGGGGGGGGGGCATTCTCCACCTGAGTCTGTCCTTACCTCACTGTAGTAAAGTTTGTGTTTTGAGGATTCTACACTGTCATTTTTCCAGTTTTGCCACCAGTGTGCATACCAGGTTTGGGCACTTTTTTATCCAGGGACTTGTGCACCCAGCTCTCTTTTTTATTTTTGGTTTTATAAATGGCAGCTCATGTCTGCTCAGTTTTGTCAGACTTCTCTGAAAGGGTCACTGAGGTTCTAGATGAGGGTCAGTCCAGCTACCATGCTTATCTGGACCTGGCCATGGGTTTTGACATCAGTCCTCATACAGATATTTTTGACAAGCACACCCAGCCAAATATAAATCCCCAATTGGCACCCTGGTAGAACCCATACAGTATCAGAAGTACCATCTTCCAAGAGTTCAGTCTTAGGCCCTCTGGTCTATGACAATGTTTAATGACTGCAAATTTTGCATTACTAGCATAGCCACCTATACAGCATTTTTCTGTACTACCTGGAAATTAGAATGTTAGTCCAGTAGTCCAGAAACCATTTTACAAACTCCAGTATTTTGTTCATCTGCTCAAACAGAATGCCAGAGTTCCTAAAAATAATATGAAAGGCATTACTAATGTGATGCGTTGAAAACTGGCACCTAACTTCCTAAAGAAAAAAAGTGTGTGTGTGTGTGTGTGTGTGTGTGTGTGTGTGTGTGTGTGTGTGTGTGGACAAAAGAAGGCATTCCAGATTGTGATGATGTCAGAGTTGTCATAAAATGGGCGGGAATGGGTGGAGAGAGGTGGGGTTGTGAGAAGTGCAAGGGCTGTGGTTTTTGTTCCTTTTTTCAGCACATAGAAAGATGGTAAACCTATGTGTTACTGTAAACATTCCACCTCTCACACATACTCCAGAAAGGGGATGATCAGACTAATGCCTGGTGTAGTAACCATGGGATCAAAGTCAAAAAATTTAATGCTGTCATACTTGGGAAAGTACAGTTGTGTATACTTACCATAAATGTAGATGTTAGAGTATATTCACTGCTGCCGTCATCAAATTTGGGTTATCCCTGCCAGGGTAGCCCTCGGCTGTCCCGAATACCAGAGACTTAGTATTTCTGTGTTGGTTGCTGTTGCTTCAGGACTGACGTCAGGTCATCAGGGGTATAAAAACAGGCAGCTGACGCCATTACATCACTTTTTCTTTCCCTAACCAGTCAGAGGCACAAGTAAATATGGTAAAGTGGTCCTGGTGGCTAAAAGCCACCATTAGAAACTTATATCTCCCTAAAGAAAGAAGATATAAGGGGAAGGAGGGTGGAAAAAGTACAGTTTTGTACCTACCATAAATGTAGATGTTCGAGGATTCCATTGCTGCAGTCCTTACTATTGGGGTATAGTCCGCATCCAGTCGGCCCGTCACCTGTGGGAGGATTCCAAAAGCTGAGGAGAGGGGTGGTAGGATTAGTAAGAGACCTAGGAATGGATCAGCATGCTCTGCAGAACTGCACAGGCAAACCTTGCCCTAGCCTTAGAAAATAGAGGTAGGTGGTAATGCTTGGTAAAGGTATGGACAGAAGTCCAGGTGGCAGCTTCCAGAATGTCCCTGGTGGGAACTCCTCTGAGGAATGCTGTGAAAGTGGAGGCTGCCCTAATGGAATGGGTTCGAATAGACTTAGGGGGCGTTTCCCATGCAGTCTGTAGCAGAAATGGATACAGTGCGATATCCATTTGGAAATGGTTCATTTGGAAATTGGTTCCCCTTTGCCCCTGGGGCAAAGCTGACACGTAGTTGGTCTGTTTTCCTGAAGGGTTTAGTAAGTTCCACATAATATCTGAGCTGTCTGTGCATGTCTAGTGAGTGCAGAATTTTCCCCCTTATTTTGAGGGCTAGGATAGAAGGTGGGTAGATGTATGGCCTGGTTGAGAGTTACATTAGATACCACCTTGGGCATAAAGGAGGGATAAGTCCTCAGGGAGACCCTGCCTGCATGGAAGATGATCAAGGGCTCAATGGCCATCAGTTATGAAACCCTTCTGGCTGAGGTGATAGCTAGGAGAAAAGCAGTGTTCCAGGAGAGCTATCTTAGTCCTGCTGAAGCAGCAGGTTTGAAGGGTGGTAAAGTTAGTTTTTCCAAAACATAATTCAGGGTCCCAGGCTGGAGTGGGTGGCCTTCTGGGAGGTCTGATATTAGAAGCTCCTCTGAGGAACTGTTTAATCAAAAGATGGAAGAACAGGGGCTGTTCTGTATCAAAATGAGCTGAAATGGCGGAGGTGTGGATTTTAATAGAGGAGATGGAGAGGCCACTATTAAGTAGCTCCGCTAGGTAGTCCAGGATAAGAGGGGTGGAAGGTTGTGAGGTACTGTCCCCTCTGGACTGGCTCCAGGAGCAGAATCTTTCCCAATTTCCTGTGTAAGATTTTCTGGTGCTGGGCCTTCTGGACTCTGTGATAATGTCTAGGACCTGTTTGCTTAGCAGGGGCTCCTTGTTTGCCTTTAGAGTATTAGCCATGCTGACAGTTTGAGAGTCTGCAAGTCTGGGTGCAGAATCCCCCCCCCCCCGAGTTAAGAGGTCTGAGATAGTACAGTTGTGTACACTTATCATAAATGTAGATGTTAGAGTGTATTCACTGTTGCAGTCATTACATTTGGGTGATCTTCTGGCAAGTTGCCCTCAGTCGGCCTGATTAACAAAGTATTGGGTCCTGTGTCAGTTGCTGTCCTTTCTTCCATGACATCAGGGGTATAAAACATGCAGCCGATGCCATTACATCAGTTTTTCTTGCCCCAGATGTCAGGTGCCCCCCAAATGGGGAGGAAAAAAAAAAATATATATATATATATATATACGTATATAGGTATATAATTTAAAACACAAAACATATACCTCCAAACAAAAGCAAATACACCAAAAAGGCTTTTAATCATAGCAAAAGAAAGGAGAGGTATAGTTAGAGAAAAACAGAGGGCTGGAGGGAGGGTAACCAGGACTGCAACAGTGAATACACTCGAACATCTACATTTATGGTAAGTGTACACAACTGTACTATGTTCTTTGTGTTTCACTGTTGCAGTCATTATATTTGGGTAGAATCCCAAAGCTATGGTTGGGAGGATGGATTTATACAACATTAGGAGCAGCTATAAGGCCCTGCAGGACAGCAGTGGCAAAGCCAGCTCTGGATTTAGAGAAGAGAGGTAAATGGTAATGTTTGGTGAACGTATGAACTGAGCTTCAGGTAGCAGCTTCTAGAATGTCTCTGGTAGGAACCCCTCTGAGAAAGGCTGCAGAAGTAGATACAGCCCTGGTGGAATGAGATCTGATCCCCTTGGGGATAGGTTTACCATGGTGCACATAGCAGAAACTAATACAATGGCTTATCCATTTTGAAATAGTCTTTGAAACAGCCTTTCCCTCTGCCCCTGCAGCAAATGCCACCAATAGTTGTTCAGATTTTCGTAGAGATTTTGTCTTGTTTAAGTAGAATCTAAGTTGTCTGTGTACATCCAATGAGTGCAGAATCCGCTTACCCTTGTTCTGTGGATTGGGGAAGAAATTTGGCAGATGAATGGTCTGATTAAGAGCCACACTGGATACCACCCTAGGCATAAAGGATGGATTGGTCCTGAGAGCCACCCTGTCCGGATGAAAAATAATGAAAGGCTCCACTGCCATGAGAGCCTGTAGTTCTGAAATCCTTCTAGCTGAAGTGACTGCTAAAAGGAAAGCTGTTTTCCAAGAGAGAAATTTTAGGTCCGCAGTAGCAGCTGGCTCAAAGGGAGGTAGAGTGAGTTTTTCCAAAACAAAATTGAGGTCCCATGCAGGAGCTGGTACTCTCCTGGGAGGTCAAATTTTTGGCCCCTCTGAGATACTGCTTTAGCAGAGGATGAGAGAAGAGGAGAGGTTCTGTGTTGTAAAGAGCTGAAATGGCAGAGGCATGACTTTTTATGGAAGAAAAAGATAGGCATGGCTTTTTATGGAAGAAAAAGATAGGCCCTTGTGAAGCATCTCAGTTAAGTATTGCAAAATCTGAGGAATATTGGGCATTGCTGTGCTTATGCCTTCTGATTGGTTCCAGGCACAGAATCTTTTCCATTTGGCAGCATAAGATTTTCTAGTACTAGGCCTTCTAGCCTCTAAAATGACATCCATCATGGGTTTGCTGAGAGATGCCAAGGGTGAAATTAGTTGATAAGCCACGCTGCAAGATTCAAAGTTTGGAGCTGAGTGTGCAGAATTTGGTAGTTCTGCTGAGACAGTAGGTAAGGTGTCTAAGGCAGGTGCCATGGAGGAAGGTGTGACATTGCACAGGAGTGGGTACCAGTGTTGTCGAGGCCAGTCTGGAGCAATCAGAATCATTTTTGGTTTGTCCTGTCTGACTTTTAGTAGGACTTTGGAGAGCAGAGGCAGAGGGGGAAAAGAATAGACCGATAGGTTTTTCCAGCAGAATGATAGAGCATCCACTTTCCAAGCTTTTTTGTGATGAATTCTTGTGCAGAATTTGTCCAACTGATAGTTTTGGGGTGAGGTAAGAAGATCTATGTCTGGGCTCCCCCATTTGCATGTCAACATGTTGAAAACTTGTGGTTTCAGTTTCCATTCATGTGGATCCATAAGATTTCTGCTTAGTTCGTCTGCCAGAGTATTTAGCTTTCCTGGCAAGAATTGAGCTTGTAGATGCATTTGATACGTCAAGGCCGTGTTCCACAACGCCATGGCTAGTCTGCAAAGGGGGTAGGAATGTGATCCCCCCTGCTTGTTTATGTACCACATGACTGTGGTGTCTGTCTATCAGTAGTTGTCCTGGATGAAGGTAGTCCTTGAAGGCTGTCAGAGCATTCTGTACAGCTAACATCTCTTTCTGATTGATATGTAGGTGCATTTGATTTGGGCTCCATTTGCCCTGAATGCATTTCCCTGCCAGTTACGCCCCCAAGCATAGTCTGATGAGTCTGTAGTTAGGGTTTGGGCAGCAGGGGGTGGAGTGAATGGCAGTCCCTTGTTTTGGTGGCAGGCCTCTGCCCACCATAGGAACTCTAGTTGCAGGCAAGGTATAATAGGAATCATTGTTTCCAGGCTGTGCCAATGTTGACTCCATAAACGTTTTAGGTACCACTGAAGTTTCCTCATATGCAGTCTTGCATATGGAATTAGTAGAATGCAGGAGGCCATGAATCCCAAGGTCTGCAGAATTTGGTTTTTGTGGCCACCTGTTTGAAGTAAGTCATCAATTGAATTTGCTTTTCTGGCGTAAGGTAAGTAATCTGGGCAGTTGTATTCAAGCTTGTACCCAGGAATGTAATTTTTTTGAGAGGGTACCAGTTGTTATTTCTTTTCGTTTATGGTGTACCCTAGACAAGTTAGAACTCTTTTTACAAACGCCAGATGCTTTAAAAGAATGTCCTTGTTTTCTGCCTGAATTAGACAATCATCCAGGTATGGATAAATTTGAATATTTCTTTGCCTGTAAAATGCAATTACTGGTGCCAGGCACTTTGTGAAGACCCTGGGTGCAGTAGATAAGCCAAAGGACAGTGCAGAGAACTGGTAGTGCAAGTAGCCTGCTTTGAAGTGGAGGTATCTTCTGCAAGCTTCCCTGATTGGGATATGCAGGTAAGCCTCTTTTAAGTCTAGAGTTACCAACCAGGCATCTTTGCCTAGCATAGGTAGTAACTGTTGAAGAGTCAGCATCTTGAATTTTGGAATGTTCAGTAAAGTATTTAGAATGGATAAGTCCAGAACTGGACACTATGATTTGTCTTTTCTGGGTACCAGGAAAAGTCCTGAATAAAAACCTTGTCCCTTTTCCTTTTCTGGTACTGGTTGAATAGCCCCCATATTCATGAGGGACAGAACTTGTTTCTGGGCCTTTGCCCACTGATTTGGAGGCAGATCTGGCCATCCATTTGGGATTGGCAACATGTGGAAATGAAATCTGTATCCCTGGGATACTATATTTAAAACCCATTTGTCCTGGGTAATCAGTTGCCATTTTCGTGCATGAAGTGCCAGTTTTCCCCCAAAGGGGCGGCCAAAAGGTAAGTGCTTGGTGATTGTAGAGGAAAGTCATTGAGACTGTTTACCATAGGGAGGTGCCTTGTTGCTTCCAGGTTTGGAGGTAGAGGCACCCCATTGTTTTATTCTAAAAGTACCTTGTGACTGAAACCTGGAACCTTTGGAATGTCTAGATTTGACTTGAGCGGCTCTCTAGCGAACTGGAAAGGCCCAGTTCTTAGTAGGCCAGTGCCTACTAAATCTGGGTGGCTGCACTTGTAAGAAATCTTTCACAGTTTGCATAGATTTAGCTTTATCTTCCATCTCTTTTAAAACTTCTTCAGCCTTATTACCAAAGAGACTGTCCTGTTGTAAAGAAGCACCCAACAAGTTTGCTTTAACATGGTCAGGCAGATTTTGCTCTTTGAGCCAAGCATGCCTTCTTATCACAGATCCCGTTACAGCAGCCCTGCAAGAGGCCTCCAGAGAATCAAAACCCCATTGCAAAGTATGTTTTCCAACTTGTTCAGCTGAATTTAATAAATTCTGCAGCTCTTTATTTTCCACACAGTCAGAAATCAACATAATTTTCTGTTTAAGTAAACCCATGATATGCTGTTGATATTTAAGCATATGAACTTGACAGTTTAAAGCACTGATTGCCAAGGTTGCAGACGTGTAAACCTTCTTACCCCATCTATCCAGTGCCCTGGAATCTTTGTCAGAAGGGGTACCATTTTTAGCAGTAGAAGCCTTAATGCCCTTGGGACCCTGAGAAATTGTTTCAGGATCAGCAGTAGGGTTTTCGAAAAGGAATTTGTGGGAGTCAGGAACCCTGTAGTATCTGTCTGGCTTACTAGGAGCCGGAGGCAGAGAATCAGGAGTCATACTGGATTCTGAAAAAACATCAACAATGTCTAGAACAGGAGGTATAGCCAAAGGCCTATGCTGAGGAAGAAAAATTAGAAAATCTCCAAGTCCCTTTTTAGATTCAGAGAAATCCTGACTTTCCCAGTGGAAGTATTCCCTTAAGGTATGTAGTTTCTCCAAAAGAGAAATCCTCAGGGGGAGAAGCAGAAGGGATGGAATCTTCTGCATCAGAGTCCTCATAAGTAAGTATAGATAAATCCTGTTCAGAGAAGAATCAGAAGAAATAGAAACCTGATCTGAAGATTCATAGTCAGTGCCTTGCCTAGGCCTCTTAGCAGGAGGAGGATGGCTATCCCTGATCAAGGTAATTAAATCTTCAGCCATTTTGATAATTTGTTTTTTAGGCATTGGGGCCTGTACATGTGGCCCAAGCTTCGTTATTTAGACATAGAAATAGACTTTGGCCTTAGTTTTGAAGATGGCATCAGTTTAATATACAAATCTTTAGGCCTGAAAACACTCTCAGAAGCCAGTGCCTGCACAGCGGCTCCGGAACCCATCTTGGGTAGAGACATCCGCGGGTTCAATACTTAAAGCATCTCGCAGCATACCGGACTCCAAATTGGTTGCAGTAGAGGCCTGCGAATCAAAAGTAGCGGGTATCAGGGGCTGCGACAGTGCCTCACTGAGTACTGGTGAACCGGAGACTGGCTTAGGAGAAGCGACGTCAGTTTTGGACCTTGACGGTCTGTCTCTTTTTCTTTGTGTTTTTTAGGTATTACGGTAGTCTGATTGCTAACCGACATTTCTGGATAGTTAAATCTTGAGCAAAAATATTTAGAAGCAAAGATATACCGTTGTTTAATCGTGCGTTGATTAAATTTAGCACAAAACCGACAGCAAGCCACATTGTGGTCAGGGCCTAGGCAAGGAATACAGTACAAATGAAAATCCTTATGAGGTATTTGCTTCCCACAAGTAATGCAATTATTAACTTTTACTGACATCGGTAAGGTGCAAGAAAAGTTTCCCCAACAGGATACTTAGCTTTAGTTGAAGACTTTGGTTCTGAAACTTGAAAACGTAAATTTCAGGAGTCGGACGACTGACACTTGCAAACTGCTTCTGCTTCGGGCACCACACGGCAAGAAAGACTGATGTAATGGCGTCGGCTGCATGTTTTATACCCCTGACGACCTGACGTCATGGAAGAAGGGACAGCAACCGACGCAGGACCCAAGACTTTGTTAATCAGGCTGACTGAGGGCAACCTGCCAGCAGATTACCCAAATGTAATGACTGCAACAGTGAAACGCGAAGAACATCGGGGAAGCTGCCTGGGAGGCTGTAAGGTCAGGCTGTGCAGTAAGGAGTACCAATGTTGTCTGGGCCAATCTGGAGCAATGAGGATGGCCTTTGGTCTCTCCTCCCTTATTTTGATCAGTACCTTGGGAATAAGAGGCAGAGGAGGGAATGCGTACACAAAAAGGGTGTTCCAGGGGAAGGTCAAGGCATCCGCCTTCCAAGCTAGGTGATGATGCTCCCTGGTACAGAATTTTTTCAGCTGATCATTGAGATGCGAAGCAAAGAGACCCTCCTCCGGAGTCCCCCACGCCTGAGTGATTTGTAAAAAGATTTTTCTGTGGAGCTGCCATTTGTGGGAGTCCAGTAAGTTTTTGCTTAAGTGGTCTGCCAGGGTGTTGGTGATCCCTGGTAGGTATTGGGCTAGCAGGTGTAGTCCTGTGAAGAGGTTGTTAGCCAGAGGTTCATGGCTAGCCTGCAGAGAGGGTAAGACTGGGTCCCTCCCTGTTTGTTGATGTACCACATTACAATGGTGTTGTCTGTTTTGATAAGGAGAACCCCTGGCCTGAGATGGGGTTTGAAGGATATCAGAGCCTTTTGTACTGCCATCATTTCCTTCTGGTTGGTGTTTAAGGGAAGGTGCTGGGCATCCCAAAGACCTTGGGTGCACCTGGCTTCTAGGCGAGCACCCCAAGCAATGTCTGAGGCTTTGGTGGTGATGGTCTACCCGGTTGGGCGGAGGGTGAAGGAAAGACCCTTGTTCTTAGCACAGGCCCCTGCCCACCAGAGAAACTTGGCACGTATACAGGGGATCAGAGGGAGAGAGGTCTCTAGAGGTTGAGAGTGCTGACACCAAAGGTTCTTTAGGTACCACTGTAGTTTTCTCATGTGAAGCCTGGACAGAGGAATTAGAAGGATGCAAGATGCCATGTACCCCAAGGCTTGCAGGAACTTCCTCACAGTGAGGTGACTTCTGGAAGCCAGCTGGGCAAAAACAGAGGCAGGAAGCTCTGCTTTTCTGGGGATAGGAAGGCCATTTGGGATGCTGTGTCCAGCAGTGCTCTCAAGAAAATGATCTTCCTGGAGGGTGTTTGCTTTGATTTCTACTCGTTGATGGTGTACCCCAAGGAGGGTTTTGACAAAAAGGAGGTCCTTGAGGAGCTTTTCTTTGCAATCTGCCTGAATGATGCAGTCATCCAGATAAGGGTAAAATTGTACATTTTTTTCTGTCTGCAAAAGGCTATGGCTGGGGCTAAGCATTTGGTGAATACCCTGGGAGTAGTAGATAAGCCAAAGGGTAGCTCAGAGAACTGAAAGTGTTGTGAGCCTGCTCTGAAGTGAAGGAATTTTCTGCAGGACTCCCTTATGGGGATGTGAAGGTAGGCATCTTTTAGGTCCAGGGTCACTAACCAGGCATTTTTTGTCAGCATAGGCAGCAGCTTCTGAAAAGTTAGCATTTTGAATTTGGGGACGACTAGGGAGGTGTTCAGAATGGACAGATCCAGGATGGGGTGCCAAGTGCCCACTTTTCTGGGAACAAGGAATAGTCTGGAATAAAAGCCTTTGCCTGTTTGATCTGAGGGACAGGTTCTACTGTCCCTTGAAATAAGAGAGTTTGGACTTGCTTCAATGCCTCCACCCACTGATTTGGAGGTAAGTCTGGGTATCCTCTTGGAACTGGGAGTTAATTGAAGAAGCATTTGTACCCCTGAAAATGATCTTTAAGACCCATTGGTCCTTTGCTAATTTTCTTTGCAGAGGGAGAGCCTTCCTCCTAGTTTTTGCTGCATGAAAAGAGGGCAGAGAGGGGAGAGGGGGTCATTGAGAGTTTTTGCCACAGAGGGATGGCTTCAAACGCCCTGCCTTTGGAGTGGAAGTGGTCCATTGTTTGGTTCTCTGCTGTCCCTGGGATAGGGAGTTTGGGTGGTCTGCCCCTGCGGGACTTACCTTGCCCCTGTCTGCTAGGTGCAGGAAAGGTCCAGTGTTTTGTGGGAAAATTCCTGCTGAACCTAGGAGGTTGTACCTGAAGGAACTCTTTTACTGTTTGCATAGATTTTGCTTTGTCTTCCATCTTTTTAAGCACCTCTTCTGCTTTTACTCCAAACAAGCGGTCCTTATCCAAGGGTGCATCAAGTAATTTAGACTTGACATGATCAGGGAGAGGTTGTTCCTTCAACCATGCATGTCTCCTAATGACAGATCCTGACACTGCTGCCTTGCTTGAGGCTTCTAGGGAGTCATATCCACAGTGAAATGTGTGTTTAGCCACTGGACAAGTAGACGACTTCAGTAAATCTGCTAACTCTTTCGAATTGGCACTGTCAGGAAAGGAAGAAATCTTTTCCTTTAATAGTTCCAAAGTGCTTTGTTGATATTTTAACATGTGGAACTGACAGTTGAGTGCTCTGACAGCTAAGGTTGCAGAGGTGCATGCTTTTTACCTCATCTGCCCAGAGCTCTGGAGTCCTTGTCAGAAGGAATAGGATGCTTTGCATTACTAGCCTTTGTTCCTTTTTGTCCCTGTGTAATGACCTCTGGGTCTGCAGCAGGATTTCTGTACAGGTATTTGTTAGAATCCAGTACTCTGTAATACCTGTCAGGTTTTCTGGGATTAGGTGGGAGGGTGTCAGGAGTTAAAGCTGCATTCATGAAAGACATCATCAACCACCTCTAAGATTGGAGGGACGGCCAAGGGTCTGTGCTGTGGCAGGTCTAGAAACTCTCTCAAGTATTTTCTTAGACTGATGGAAGTCCTGGGATTTCCAGTGGAAATGTTCCGAGGGTGTGAAGGGTTTCCCCATAGGAAAGATCTTCTGGTGGGGAGGCAGAAGGAATGGATTCCCCTGCATCTGAATCCTCAAACAGTAAGAGGTTGTTGCTCCACTTCAAAATCTGAATAATCAGACTTCTCAGAATCCTGTTCTGTCAGTATTTCAGGAGAACGTTCTCTTCCTTTTAGAAGGTGTGGCCTGACTACCCCTGATAACGGTGATAAGATCCTCCACCATTTTAAGCATTTGAGCTTGGGGTGGGGGAGCAGGAGTAAAATGGTGGCTAGAGGTAGTTTTCCTAGGAGCAGCCTTGCCTCTAGGCCTAAGAGTATCCATCAGTCTGAGAGAAACGGTAGTCGGAGAAGACTTTTTTTGTCTAGATACGGTAGTGCGAAAAACCTCCTTGGAAGACCGCACCTGCATCGCGGCTCTGGACCCAACCAAAGGCTTAGAAAACAAAGAAAATTTCTGCAGCATACCTGACTCCAAAAGGGTCTCAGTAGAGGCCTGCGAAGGTATCGAATAGGGCATCAGGGGCTGGAAAGGCGCTTCACTGAATTCCGGAGAACTGATGACTTGCTTAGCTGTACAGTCGTCGGAAGGATTAGCCTTGTGTGGCCTGTCTCTATCTTTATCCTTACATTTGTTCGTAATGTCTACAGATTGTTGGCTAATGGATGCCATTTCGGAATGTGAAGATGGAAGGCAGAAATACCAGACTACAATAAGAGCTCTACAATGAATGGTTCTCTCGTTAAAGAGGGCACAGAACTGGCAATGGGGGACGTCATGGTCTGGGCCTAAACAAGTGATACAGTATGAATGGAAGTGTCAGTGTGGTATTTGCTTTCCACAGGTGAGCTAATTGTTAACTTTTGCGGACATCGGTTAGTGCAAGAAAAAAGGATCCTCAACAGGGTACTTAGCTGTAATTCAAACTCTGGTAGCAACCGACCGGCACACTTGCAAACTGCTTCTGCTACGGGCTCCACAGCAAGAAAGACTGATGTAATGGCGTCGGCTGCCTTCCTTTAAAGCACTGATGACCTGATGTCAGGCAGCAAGTGACAGCAGCTGACACAGAAAAACACTGACTCTGGTATTCGGGCTGGCCGAGGGCTACCGCAGCAGGGATAACCCACAGGTGATAACTGCAACAGTGAAACCCGAAGAACATCTTGGATTTCTCAATCCTCATATGATACAAAGTCACCCACTCAGTACTGACAAAACCATTTGGGATACGAGCACACTTGTCAACACCAGACTTGCAATCACCAGGCACCAGCTGTGGTTATAAAATCTTTCTACACAGCCCCCACTTCTATAATAACCATCAAGCACCACCACGCCACCCGACATCATTAGACCTATGTGTTCCTCCCAGGAGTGAAAAAGGAAGTGACAGTCAGTCAGGTACTAAGTGATGACCGGGGGGGGGGGATTTTTTTTTTTTAAATGATGGTCCTAATTACAGTCTTCAGCTTGGTTGGCATTTAACCTACATCATTGTGCATTGTTTTTTTCCTGCATTTAGCAGTAATCTTATCTTTCAATATTGACATTTTCAATTTTATGTTTTAAGGCACTACATTAATGAAACACATTATACATTCATTTTTTTTTTTTCAGAATGCCAAGATATTTCAATGTTTTGCTGTTTTAGGGACTTCCAAGATAGCTGTACATTGAGTTACAGCTTAATCCTAGCTCTCCCATTGTGAAAACAGAAACTTAGAATAGAAAGCCAGTGGAGCTAGATTTCTTGGTGTATTTTAGTAACTAGCCAGTAAGTGCACTGCCTGGATGCCAGGAAAAAAGAACTATAGAGGACCTGAAGGAAAATCAGCTACAAAAGGCGACTAGAAAACGCTGACTGGGAAAAGTACTGTAGCTGTTCAGCAAAAAGCAGTGCAAGCTACAGACATGACTTCCAGTAACCTTGAGGAAAGTATAAACACAGTCCTAACTAAAATAAATGAAACACTGATGAAGTATATCAACTCAAACAATACAAGGCTAGAAAAATGGAAGAAGCTTTAAACAGATATTCAGATAAAGTCATAAAACTGCAAAACTCAGAGGCTGAAATGAAGAAAAGGCTGGCTGGATATGAGACTGCGCAAGAAGAAATGTTTAAAAAAATAACAGAGTTAGAGGACAGAGCACATAGGGAAAACTTGACATTTTCTGCTGTACCCAAGAAGCTGGAAGGAACAGACTATTAATTTTATGAAAGCACAAATAAGCAACCAGACTGGTATTCCACAACAGGAATTGTTAATTGAAAGGGCACATTGTGTGCTTGCTCCAAAGCTGGCTAAGAGAAAGCAACCTAGACCTTTAATAGTAAATATACAATCTTACCAGCAAGGAGTTGATTCTGACAAAACTGTGGCAGAAAGAGAAAAGTACTAAAAGTAGGAGACAGAGTGTTTGTGGAGAAGGATTACTCACTGTACACCAGGCAGAAGGGAAGTAAATTTATCTGATTATTCAAGGAATGTCAAGAAGCAGGCGTGAGATTCAAACTACTGCACTCAGCTAAATTCAAAATATTTTCCCTGGAGGAATAAAATAATTTTTTGATGAAGTACATGCTAAGGAAGAAATACAAATGCTTGCCCAATAAAAGGTGAGCTGTGAAAAAGAAGGAGATTCTGCTTCTTGTTCTTCTGGTAATAAAGACCACACAGAGACTGTGCCAGTGCAACCACTTCTAGTGCTTCAATGGAAAATGCTTGAGAGGGAAAAAGCACAAGAGCTGACTAAAAGAATCGAGTGTACGTTGGAAATGAAGCTGACAGGGTTTGAGAGAAGATGAACACGGACAGAACAAGAAAATCTGGAAATATTGGACTTTGTAAAACTTATAGGGGACTCCCAAGTATATGTCCTACTTCATGTACACAGGAAAGGGGAACAGGAGGGAGAAAGTTAACTAACTAAAACAAACTTTTTTCTTAATAGTACTATTTAAATGATGCATGATTTTATTTACAAGTTATAAACTAAAGTTTTTCAGTCTTTTTAAGTGTAATGGGGGATACTAATGTAGATAGGTGCTCATTTCTTTTTTCATTTTATTTCTCTCTCTCTCTCTCTTTAACCTTGTTCACTTTTAAGAAATGTAGGCACGCAATGTAAAAAAATCTTGGTTAAGAGAGGATGATGAAAGAGAATTAGCATGCTTTTTTCTCATTCTTGCAAATGGGAATGACTAGATTAATGCCATTAGCTTAATGTAGTAACAAATAACACATTTTAAGAGAAAGAAAGCAAATGAAAATGAATATTGAATATTATAAGGCTTTTTTTCTAGTAAAGAGTTTTGAGTATGGACCTCATCTCTCTAGCAGACAATCTGATAAAGAGAAATGGTATGGAGAAAATGTTTTCTGAAAGCATTCAAGTGTTTTCCCAGCTGATAGAGCTATAAAGACAAGACAAAACCAGAGCACACTTAGCAGAACCACAGGCTATACAATGTGTCTCAGCATGGGTAATCTTTCTTTTAGGTTAGTTTGAGAGTGTGTGTGTCTGCTTGAGGGCTTTCAATAAAACAAAAAGTTCTGTAGGATGTGACATAGGCTACAATGAAGATGACCAGAAACAACTGTATAAAAGATTAATCTGCAAAACAGTACATGCATGTAACACAAAAGCCGAAAATAGACATTTAACAAATAAGCTGTTATAAATAAATGTTGGGAATAATAATCTTTAAAGTATATGCTGATTTCTATAATGCCTTTAAACGTTAATGGTCTCACAGATAAATACAAAAAAGAAAGACTAGTGAACTATATTAAAAATGTAGAGTGCAAATAGCTATGCTACAGGAGACACACTTGGAAATAAATCAACATGTGAATTTGATAAAGAAAAGTTTTTAGGATAGTTACTCAGCAGAAAACCTGGGGCATAGGAAGACAGGAGTACTTGTTAATTGCAATAGGAGCTCCAATAGTAAAAGAACAGGATAAAAAAAGACAATAATGGTAGATTTGTAGTACTAAGGGGCTACTGGCAAGGGAAGAGGATTACACTGGCATGTATTTAGATTCCACCAAAACTGCTATAATGGAGCTTAAGACAATTCTGGGAGAAATAATCCGCTTTTGTCAAGGAATATTACTTATAGGTGGGGACTGGAATTTGAATTGCAATAGAGATGATGTGTCTGTGGGGCCCAGAAGGGAAATACAACAAAGAATGGTAGATTTTTAAAGAAATTTCTGAAAATATTTGGCATGGAAGATGTGAGTTCAGTACTAGGAGTCTGGAGTGAATTTACATATTATTCCCCAAGATATAAATACTGTGCTAGGCTAGACAGAATTTACACGTCACAGGAACATGTGCATTTAATTGAAAGTCTTGATACGCACCCAATAACTATTTCAGATCATGCGCCAATAATAACTAAAATAAAAAAACAGGGTAATTAAATAATAATGACACAGTGGAGCTTTCCCACCTATCTGTTAAAAACAGAGGAATTTAAGGAATGTGTAGTGGAAATCATTCATAAACTATTGAAAAAGATAGAAATTTCTTCTAAAAATATAGCTAGGGACTGGGATAAAAATTAAAGTGGAGTTTAAAAAAAGGTGGAAATAAAAGAAAGGGAGCTATACTTAAGAAGTAACACAAATTATTTAGAGAGACTGACAAATATTAAAGTATTATAAAACAGGAGGAATCTCACAGAAGAAATAGGACTGCAGAATGCTAAACAGAAAATAAGGTATTATCTCGATAATATGCATGAGTTTAGAAAGACTACTGTTAAGCAACTGTGTTTTGATAACTCTAGACCACACAAACTTTTAGCACAGTGATTCAGGCAACAGAGTGTAGAAAGGGCTGTCACTAAGCTTAGGAAGCTTATAACAAGGTTGGCAGCAAGGTATCCTGTAGAACTATTAGAAATATTTCGGAAATTCTTAAAGTCTGTATACAGCACAAGAAATATGGAAATTAAGAAAAGCTACAAATGGAAATGTTTATGGAAGAATTAAATATGTCAAGGTTAGAGGTAGATGAGGCTCAATTACTAACAGGATAGGAGGAGGTGAGATAACAATGGTGATGTATAACCAATCCACAGGAAAGTCCCCAGGAATAGATGGTATTCCTGTGGAAGGTTGGAAGCTAGGGAAAGACTGATAATGATCTGGAAGGTTCTGTTTAACAGTGTTTTAAGAGGAGGAGAAGCACCAGCATCCTGGAAGAAGGCGGAGGTAACGGTAATACCTAAACAGGGTAAAGAGGATCAGATCCAGCTTCATACAGGCCCATTTCAATACTAATCCATGATTATAAAGTGTTTATGTCTCTAATGGCTAATAGAATTGCAAAAGTGATGCAAAAAGTAATAGATATGGATCAATGTGTTTTTTGTAGGGGAAGCAAACATTTTACAACATTAACAGAACATTGATGATCCAGATAAGAAAATACCACTGTTGTTGGGGAGTCGATGCAGAAAAAGCATTTGACAGAGTAAGCTGGGACTTTGAGCAGAGCAATGGAGGCATTTGCGTTCCTGGATAAAATTATAAGGTTGATTAGGAGGACATATGAGGGATCAGAGATGAAAATTAAAGTGGGTGGGTTCCTCCCTAATAATTTCTGTTTGAGCAAACGAACCAAGCAGGGGTGTCCTCTTTCCCCTGTGTTATTGGCAAAGAAAATAAAGGACACAGAAATTCAAGGGTATAACTAGTACAGTAGTCAAGAAAAGCGGGGTCTACGTGCAGATGACATAACTGTATACCTGACAAAACCAGAAAGGGACATTACAGTGCTGTGGAACATATTGAGACATTTCCAAATCTTTTTGGGATACAAAATTAATGAAGTTAAAACAAAGGCAATAGCGGAAATTTATGCACCCACATACAAATTGGTTCAGCAATATCCATACTTATGGGGAAATGATAAAATTAAGTATTTAGCAGTATGGATTTAAAATGATTCCAGTGTGGCAGCTAAAGATATGTGGGAAGAGACGAAACAAAAGATAATACAAAAACTGAGAAAATGGAAGCTTTGTTATATGGATATGGATAGTAAGATACAAGCGGTTAAAATGTTTTAGTCCCTTTAGTCTTGGACACAGGTCAGACATATTTTTATCAAGCAGAGGAGAAGTTGTGAATCGCAATTAATAAAGAGCTGAAGGATTTTATCTGGGAGGGGAAGATGGCAAGAGTCAAGTGGGGTAAGCTTATTCTTCCAAGAGAACAGGGTAGATTGGGATTACCCGATTTGAGGGAATACTTCAGAGCAACACATTAAGGCTCATTCACATAGCAGAAGCAGAAAACTATAATCCAAAGGGGAAAGGGATGATGATGAAATGGGAAAGCTCAAAAAACAAGGATAGACTGGGATTTTTGATACAGACCTTTAAGGAAAATAACAATAATCATACAGAATATTATATTCATAAAGTAGCAGAAAGTATGCCAAGAACTAAGCCAACACAGGAATGGAGAAAGTAGATTCTGCTGATAGCGATGACTGCAATTAGGGATACAGACAATAGGCAAGAGGGAAATGTAATTTACTGGAGAATACTGGCAGAGGAACCAAAATATTCAGAGCAAATAACTAGAGGGGAAACATAATAGAATGGGAAGACACCAAGAATTTATTTGGACTGCAGGTTAGAGATCGCCTTCCTATCAACGACTGATATCACATTATAGGCAAAGAGAAAGAAATAGGTGGTCCTTAAGGAAAGACCAGAACTGGTAGAGTTTTTAGTCAAATCTAGATGATGTTGATGTTAAGAAAGGAATAATTAGTACAACATATAAAATACTGCACAATAACTACAAGAATCAATCAGAGGAGGTCAGAAAGGATTTTGAAGAGAGACTGGATAAGCAATTCACAAATAAACAACGGGAGATATACATCTGTCCCCAAATATGCAACAAGTCTAGAAGACTTGAGATGTTTTCTTGGAAGCATTCAGATAGATATTTTTTATAGCCAAGTAGACTCCAAAGAATTTTTCCTTAGGTAGACAGAAAATGTTGGAAAGTGTGATGGGAAAGAAAGAAGTGGGAACATATTTTCTGGGAGTTTAATGAGTTGGCAGGCTTTAATGATTCCCTGCAGACTCCTTTATCAGATGTGCTGGGTGAGCAAACTGAAGTAACTAAGAAAATGACTTTTTTGGGCTATGATACAGAATTGGAATTGCCTAGACATGGCAAGGCCTTACAGAGTCTAATTATGGTGGCTGCCAAAAAAAGCAATTACTAGAAAATGAACATCAAATCCTAAAAAAATGGGAAATGTGGGATCAATATAAGTAGAGGAGGAATGAGGTTTAAAAGAAGGCAGGAATTGAATGAGCTATATAATGGTTGACTGACAATGACTGGATATATTTTAGTGATGCTTAATGTTTGCACATGAATGCAGGGAGGACATGCAGACTCCACACAGAAGGCACTCCCAGCAGAGAGTTGAAACGGAGAACCTCTTGCTGTGAGGCAACTCTACCGCTCCACCACTGCAATATCTGATGCATACCACCTCAAGGCCATACATAGCCCTATATTTTGTCTCTTAGAGCCTGTTGAGGGGAGATCTATGCTTGACATACAGGGCAATGTCCAACCCCACTCTGATGGACTTCCTGCATATCCACAAAATGAAAATTACCAGAATTACCCTTCTAATCACTTAAACCTTGCCTGGGAAAAAAACAGGACCTCCTGGACAGAAAGGCATTTATCTCACAGACTACCCCTTCTCTGGAACAGGCTCCCCATCCATGTGAAGCAGAGTTCCTCCCAACCCAATCACAGAATGATAGGAGGTTACTAGGCTAATGGCCATGGAGCCCTTACAAGCCTAGCCAAGAGTTTATTCCCAAAAAAAGAAACTGCAGTCTGCACCGGTCACCCCTGTCAGTGAGGAACACAGGTGGAACCCCTGGGACAAATTTGTGGTTTCCCATCCACTCGTCAAGGTTGCACTTGAAGGTCAGTGAGGTACTCTGTTTGACATGTATGGGAAAAGTCTATTCCAGAGACAGGGCAGCCTCTGTGAGACAAACCAGCAGGTTTGGTTAATGTCGCATATTAGATTTAGGCCTTTTGGGCAGGTATACCGTGAGAAGTTAAACTTATGGATATGGAGCATCTCTAGCAAGGCAGGGTCAGAGATTGCCTTGTTGGCGAGACACAGATCACCTCTGAACAATCTGTATGATACTGAGTAGAGTGATAGTGATTTGAGCCTGTCCACATAGGACAGGTGTTGCAGGCCATGGATTCTCTTTATGAGGTATTTCTGTGACCTTTCCAGTTGGTGCAGATGTTTGTAAAGGTACACACCAAACAGGGAGCTATACTTGATTATTGGTCTAATGAAGGAGTATAGACAGGTTATGACCTCCTTTTTTCTGGATGCAATTCCTTTACTTATGAGATGAACCAAGTAAAAGGCTTTGCTGGCCTCTGCTGCTACATGATAGTCGAATGTGAGATTGTTGTCAATCTGAGTACGCAGGTCTCTCTCTACAGGCTGTGTGCTTAGGGGGTAGCGTTGATTTGGTAATCAGTAGGGTTTTTGACGAATGGTATGATGATACATTTCTTTGCATTTAACTTGAGGCTATGACTTTAGCACCAGTCATTTGTTGCTGTGAGACCCTCTTGCAGTATGTTAACATCATTTGGGGAGTCAGTGGCAGCACCCAACTTACAGCTGTCCACAAGCCTGATCAGCTACTGGACTTTTGTTTTTGCCTGGACCTCTGAGAAGTAGATGCTAAACAGTAGAATTCACAGGACTGATCCCTGGGGAACACCACTAGTGACAGTTCTGTTATCGAGGTGGAGGCACCTATTTTGATCTTGTGGGTCCTGTCAATTAAGCCAGCTGGCCACCCACCCACCTGATGAGACTGGGATTTACGCCAAGTTGTGTTAGCTTTTCGATGATGCCCAAGTGAGGGATTGTATCAAAGGTCTTGGCCAAGTGAAGGTAAGCTGTATGTACTGACTTTCCCTCATCCACGGCCTTGGTGACAGTCTCAAAGAAGTCAACCAGGGTCAACAGGCAAGAGCTGCCCTTGACAAATCCGAAATGGGTAGGGTCAAGTGCTCGGAGATTGCCTATGTCCTTGTTTATGAGATCCATAATGATATGCTTCATGGCTTTACAGATCAGATTTGTCAAGCTAATGGGGTGACAGTTTCCAGGGTCAGTAATGGCATCACCTTTGTGCAAGGGGATGACAATAGCAGTTCTCCACCCTGCTGGAATGAAGCCTGTACTTAAACTGTGGTTGAACTGGGTTGTTCAATGGCAAAGCTAGTTCTTGCTAGAGATGGTGCAGAATACAGCCTGGGATACTATCAGGTCCCATGGAAGCTGTGTTCTTTGCCTTGGATAGGGCCTTTAACACTTGATCTATGGAGAAGCGAAGTGCAGAACAAGTATTGTGGATGTCATAAGGGCCTATGGGGGGAACAGGGGGCTAAAGTTTGCGATTAACCATTTGGAACAAACCTGGGCTTTGACATGGAGGTTCCTGATATAAATGAAGAAGGCTTTGTGTTTTCCCTTAGTATCAGAGGCTAGTTTTGATTCATAATTGGCTTTGGACATTTTCACTAGTGATCTAATTTACTTGCTGAAGCTAAGGAGACAGTTTTTCCAACTTGGAATTTGTTCCTTTTTACCCTTGGATAACAGTTTCTTCCTTTTGTTGTAAAGCCTGTTGATAGAGTATGTCCACCAGACAGGTTTGTGTTTCCATGAGGAGCAGGTTTTAGTTCTGTTGGGTATGGCTGAGTCCATGCAGTTGTACAAGTGCTTGTATATTGCACTGGCGTACTGTTCAGCATAGTTGTCTGCATCCTCTGAGGGTGGTGGTGGTGTGAAGCTACTGATACCCTCCCTTAAGAGGTTGTTGTCAGCTTTTGAAACTTTTTTAGCTTGATTACGGCTAGGGGGGTTGGGTGGGATAGAACTTCACATGAGACAGTCCGGTAATCTTATCTCACCAGGGAAGAACATACTATGGGAGTGGTGCAGCGGTTGCCAATGTTGGTGAGAATCAAGTCCAGAATGCTATCTGCCCTTGTGGGGGATGAGACGAGCTGGTCTAGTCCGTTAGAACTGATGTAGTCAAGGAATCATTGGGTGAGTGCACTAGTGCAGAAATAGTTCACTCAGTCCAGGGTGGGGTAGTTGAAGCCATCAAGGGTCAGGGCATTAGCGGTACCTTGCTGGAGTCAAGTAGGTCCAGG
Organism: Protopterus annectens; assembly: GCF_019279795.1. Taxonomy (NCBI): domain Eukaryota; kingdom Metazoa; phylum Chordata; order Ceratodontiformes; family Protopteridae; genus Protopterus; species Protopterus annectens. The sequence goes on from NC_056742.1 coordinate 490,843,546, forward strand.
TAGGAGGATTGGGTGTCCTGAGTCATAGAGGGGGGCCTATAGCTGGCTATAACATGGATGGGTGTCTTGCCAACTGTCAGCTGCACCCGGAGTAGTGCCAGTGCATCATGCTGCCAAACCAGTCCTGAGGTGTGCCTGTCTTAATGTAGAGAGAGACTCCACCACCCTTTGTCTTCCCGACCTCATTCTGGGGTCGCAATGTGTGGAATGAGGTGTAGTCTGGTAAGGCATGGGTGCTCTCTGCAGCCCTGAACCAAATTTCCATGACTCCACAGACATCGTCATCTTCCAGTGTGAGGAGAGTCTCCAGTGAATGCATTTTCAGGTTAAGGCTCCTAGAGTTAAGCAGCATGACCTTCAGTTTGCTTTTTGACAGATTGTTTATGTTGGAAGATCGGTCTTTGGGTCATTGCCTAAAAAAGGCACAATGGGGGAGGCAAGAGCCTTGGCCAGGATCCAGAATCCCAGGGGTGACAGGTGGAGGCCATCTCTGGCAAAGCATCAAGGCCTGTCATCCCAGGCTGACAGATACTGGATCCCCTTGGAATGACACCAGAAACTAAGCTAGTTGTTGAGCTCTATTTCTGTTGGCACTGTGGTATGATTCTTGGTGAAGGTAGGATGCTGCCTAGGGCTATGGACATACCTGCCTGGGACACGTATTCTGAGAGCTCAATTATGTCTCTCTTCATATAGTCCAGGGAGGTACATCCCAAGTGATTCACACCAACATAGACTATGACAAAGTCATAACTGCACTTGTAGTAGAGAGACTTAAGTGCGTGCGTGATGTGGCAGATTCTGGCACCAGACAACTGACCATGAAGTTTTCCTTGTCGAGCCTGGTGAAGGGGACATCGGAGGATCTCAATTGAGTCGCCAATGACTAGCATGTTTGGTTTATTGTTATGCCTTATGGACTGTGTGAGTTTATTATTATGCCTTATGGGCTGCGTTTGTGAGACACTGGTGTGTTGTCTGCTGTGTGTGATGTGTTTGGTGTTGTGTGTGGAATGTTTGTGAGTGTGTTTTGGAGGTCTCTGCTGTATAGGTAGGTTTTTATTGAGGACCTCTGCAAAGGTGGGTGGGTGTTGTGCTTAGCTATGTGATGAGAGTGGTGTGGTGTTTGTGCTGGCAATCTCCTCTTTGTCAGGAGTACTGATTGTGGTGCAAGACAGCATGGATTCCAGGTTACTGATGTAGATGCATTTCTCGCAAGTAGAAAAATTATGTGCTAGGAGAAGAGGGCTGTCAGTAAACACGAGGCAGTTGCTACACTGTCTGAGTATGCCCACGTCTACCAGGGTGGCAGAAGAAACTGATGGGAACTGTCCATAGCATTCCAAATACTTGGGCGGACGTATGGAGAGTGGGTTTTGATAAGGGTTTGTCCACAAGAGTGTAGACTACAAAAAACTTCTTAAATGTAAATTAATTGGCCTGAAACCCAAGTGCTAAAACTAAAACTACAGATAAATTTAATCAGGCTACTAGCGAGTAGTAATAAATGCAGCGTAATAAAAGCACTTGAACACTTAAGAGCATGTAGCAAAGCAAAAGTAATGTAATAAAGTAGGAAGAACGCAGTTACAGTAAGAGCAGCTGAATAAAGTGTACATTGTTTGTAGTGGAGAGGGAGGAAACAGAAGATGGTTCAAGATTAATAAACTAAGGGGGTTGGCCTTCCCAAATGCTCTCTCTGTGCTCAGTAGACTGAGCTGATGAGATGAGTCTCAGTTGAGTGATCAAATTAGATGGGACTGGCAGGAGTGTCCAAAGTCAAAGAAGCAAGGGGGTAGCCCTTCCCAAATTATCTCACTGTACTCAGTTGAGTGATCAAATAAGACGGGAATGGGAGAAGTGACCAAAATCAAATTTATAGCAGGAGCAGGCAATTCCAAAGCCACCAAGTTTAAGAGTACAACACTTGGGTAGGAGGGTGGGAAAAACAAACAAAATGTAGACAGACAGAGGCCAGCAATAACCAATGAAGCAAATAAATAAATACAGTACAGTTTTGTTAACTATCACTGAAACAGATCAAGTGCAAAAAAAGTAAACTTATATCAGCTTGGTATATCCAGATGGTTATAGAATCAAAACACTACCTGGTAAATAGCTCTGCTATATCAGCTCTGCTACTGAGCACAATTTCACAGAAATGTAAGTCTTTGTACCAGAAGTACAACAGCTTTAAGTTGGACAACTTCAAGTGTAACTTGGACAACTAGATGGGAAACCAGAAATACATCCCTGGTTGTCACGTGTCTTTAAAGGACAAGGGCAGCCTGTAAATGATTCATCTCCCAGGGCCTTGCTTACACGTATCACGGGCACCAGAACTTGTCAGAGATTTGGGATGCATGGCTAGGCTTAAAAGCCCTTGCGGTCATTAGCCTAGTACACACCTGTGAACCTATAAACAGTTTCACATAGTGGTGGTGAACTTTAACATCATTGCCTAAGAAAGGGAAGCTCCCAAGCTTTGGACAACTCTCTCCTAAATGAACCATTTTATCTCTCGGTACACAGACATCAAGTCCTCGTTAATCTAATTTCGCAAGTCGCTGCTCCACAACTCATGTACTGCAACATGTTCATGAGTCTCATAATGTTTGTGCATTATTGAGAGAAATTTAACCTGCACTCACTAAGGGGTGACAAACAACCCAGATACTGGTGGTCTACAAATTACTGTGAAGCTTCTACTTGCCTTTAAAAAGAAAATTCTTGTAATCCTGCTGCTACCTGCTCCTAAAATGCAGTGCTAGATCTGGACAGACAGAAGGAAGCAAAATAAACCAACAGTAAAACGGAGTACAAAATTACTGTAAATACAGACAAAACACGCCTTCCTTTAAGTAAAGGTAACCAACAAAACAATGCACCACAGTGTTGGTTTAAGGACAACAGGATTCTGTTATTAAATGCTCAAATTCCCGGTCCTTTTTCTCCCTATTTACAGTCCCTGCTATGAATAAACGGCAGCACATTTAAAATATTTTAAATAGACTTTCTCTCCACTAGAACAGTACTTTCAAAAAAACATTTATCCCGCCCTGGAAAAGCTTGCAGCAGTCTACAATTCATTGAGTTCATCAAGGCCAATTAATACAGGTAGTTTTCTGGCCAATTTCCTCCCCAAACTTACATCACCACGACCGTCCTAAAAAAAAACACCCATGCTGTGATATCACAGCTCCCGGTCCTTCCCCTACCCATACAGAAAGTAAAGGCTAGAACAAGGAAACAGTACATGAGTCATGTTTCCTGTTGTGAGCTCTCAATCACAGCAGGTAACAGCTCAAATTACCCTTAGCACTTTGACAGTTACGGAAGTTAGGTGTGAAGGGGGATGGGAGATGAGTTGTAGTAGTACAATTCAGGCTTCACAAAAACTGCAATTTAGCCACTCTAAAAAGAAACAACAGTAAAAACGTCATGAAATGTTAGTTAAAACTAACAGACTGAAAGACAGCAAGGTATACATGTAAAATTGACGCAGTGGCAGGAGCTTTAGGAACAGAGAGGCCTGCGTGATGTAATTTTTTTTTTTTTACAGACAAGCACTGCATTTTGGGATACCTAAGGCAGACTACATATCAGCATCACTTCAAGATGCTAGACCCCCTGTGGTCAGACTCAAATTACGTACACAAATATTTAAAAAAACCTGTATATAGTCCCAGAGTGGTGTTAAAATGTAGGAAACACCAAACCATGATGAAATAAACATGTTTTTTTTTTTTAGTTTGTGGGTGTTGTTATCCTTTAAATCATGTGAAATTGTAAAGAGAAGCATATTAAAACATACATTCCCTTCATTCTAATGAAGCTCTTTTGAGTTTGCACTCTTAACTTGCAGTGGGCATGGTCTAAGCCTTTTTAAAAATAGTCTCCCAGTTCAAACAGATTTTCATATTTCTAAAATCATAAGCATTATTGGAAAAAAAATAAATGGCAAACTATTAAGCACAAAGAACCCTTTACAGTGGATGCATTCATTCAGTTCTAGGTTTTACAATAACCACAGTAAATATGAATTTTGTAATGTTGTATAAACAGATTAGAGTATCTAGGCAACCATTCAGGTAAGAAACCTACTGCAAACAACATTTTCTTTATACAGCTGTGAGTATTCGTAAGAGGCCAAGCAGTTTTGTCTGTGCCACTTGATTGTCAAGATATTTAGGTAAATATGAAAATTAGTACAATACAAATGAATATACAAACAATATACAGTCTTTATCTGAACTAGACAGAGGGCAAAAATCAATATTGTTGTGTTCGCCATTGCGTAAGCATACAGAAATCTCCTAATACCTTGCATGTAGCATTATTTTAGAATTATTAATACAAAAATAAACCAGCAGTATTTGATGCCTAGAGTCATCAGTATGAGGTAACTACAGAAATGCCTGAAAGCATTACTACGCTGCAATGATCTATGTGCATTTACTGCAAGAATTAGACCCTAAAAAACTGCATGTTATGCTCAGGAAAGCACTCCTGACTGTACTAGAACATGTAAAATCAAAAGTATTCAGAGTTCAAGATGTCTGCTTAATAAACCACTGGAAAATTATCATCAAATTCACTGGTGCAAAATTAGAAGACAAGTATAAAATAGCTGCACAAATCTCCAGTACTGATCACAATATGCAGTTTTACAACAGCCATGTTTTACTTACATAAAAGGTAATGCCTTAACAAATCCAATGTAAGGCTTCATTGCTTAAGTACATTGTTAGAGCAAAGCTTCCATAGGGAGTAGATAGTGTGGGAAGAAACAGCCAGGGAATTATTATGGCTAACCTTGTATAGGCCGCTAGGGTCAATAGCCTAGTACCAAACTATGAACCTATAAAATTCTAACATTAGCAACTTAAACTCCCAATGACATAACCAAAGGAAATCAGTGTCTATGGGAAAAATGGTGAAGACTTGGTTAATGTGGCTTCTCTTCAATTAGTTCATTAAGGAAAAGCAACAGCAGACCTAATGGACACTGGCCAGAGTCTGTGACATGGTATGTGCTGATGCATGTTAACGGACACTGGCCAGAGTCTGTGACATGGTATGTGCTGATGCATGTTAACGGACACTGGCCAGAGTCTGTGACATGGTATGTGCTGATGCATGTTAACGGACACTGGCCAGAGTCTGTGACATGGTATGTGCTGATGCATGTTAACGGACACTGGCCAGAGTCTGTGACATGGTATGTGCTGATGCATGTTAACGGACACTGGCCAGAGTCTGTGACATGGTATGTGCTGATGTATGTTAACGGACACTGGCCAGAGTCTGTGACATGGTATGTGCTGATGCATGTTAACGGACACTGGCCAGAGTCTGTGACATGGTATGTGCTGATGCATGTTAACGGACACTGGCCAGAGTCTGTGACATGGTATATGCTGATGTATGTTAAAGGACACTGGCCAGAGTCTGTGACATGTTATATGCTGATGCATGTTAAATAACACTGGCCAGAGTCTGTGACATGGTATATGCTGATGCATGTTAACAGACACTGGCCAGAGTCTGTGACATGGTATGTGCTGATGCATGTTAACGGACACTGGCCAGAGTCTATGACATGGTATGTGCTGATGCATGTTAATGGACACCGGCCAGAGTCCGTGACATGGTATATGCTGATGCATGTTAACGGACACTGGCCAGAGTCTGTGACATGGTATGTGCTGATGCATGTTAACGGACACTGGCCAGAGTCTGTGACATGGTATATGCTGATGCATGTTAACGGACACTGGCCAGAGTCTGTGACATGGTATGTGCTGATGCATGTTAACGGACACTGGCCAGAGTCTATGACATGGTATGTGCTGATGCATGTTAATGGACACCGGCCAGAGTCCGTGACATGGTATATGCTGATGCATGTTAACGGACACTGGCCAGAGTCTGTGACATGGTATGTGCTGATGCATGTTAATGGACACTGGCCAGAGTCTGTGACATGGTATGTGCTGATGCATGTTAATGGACACTGGCCAGAGTCTGTGATATGGTACATGCTGATGCATAATACAAGAGAAGGGGGTCTTGGCAAACACAAATCTTCATCTGACTTTAGGCACTAAAGTTAAATGATAAAACAAAGGCCAAATGAAGTCAATGCTGCCAAAGGGATCACACTTCAGCCACGTCTATGACTTCTGAAGAGAAGCTTTTAACCTGCTTCAACTGTTCACAAAGGAGGACCCTATATATAGAAATGAGATGACTTTGCAGAGAACAGAGCCAGTTAACTTGTTCAGGAATTGAAACCAGTCAATATGATTATCATCATCATCAAACTAAACCACATCGCACTTATCCAAGCTCCTCACACAAAGGAAGACCTTACTGCCAAAAAACGTCAACTTACCTTGTTAACATTGACAGTATCACCTTCATACTCTACTCGATACAGACAAAGCCTGGAAACTGTGGCGTAGGCGATCCATTCACCGCAAGGTGAGACAGCACTACAGCAGATGTGATCATGACCCTGAAAACAGCAAAGAAAAGAACATGCGACAAGTGTTTCACTAGTGACACATATTCACATTAGAAACCTTTCACTAATGATACAGGCTCACCTGCACTCATTTACACCTGCCATCAGTCGGTTAATGTAGTACCAAATTCCGGTGACCTGACAGACTGAACAGCAAATTCTGTGAAGTTCCAAGTCAGACAAACTTGATCAAGAGTTTAAACAATATTCATGCTAATTAACTGAATACTGTGAATTCAACACATTTTAAGCAGTACTGAAACAAACAGAACCATGTGTGGTCTACCCAACAAGAACACAGACTCCCCTAAACCAAGTCTGCTCACACAAGTAGCGCCACAGATATGAAGCTGTATGTGGCTAGATCACAGCTGTAGGTGACAATGAATTAAAGATGGCTTTCAGTAGTAAAGCCTTCCAGTGAAACAACAATAATGACCAGTGGCTGGTGACACAAGACTGTTGGGGTCAGAGTGGTTAGAGTACAAGGGGCAACTTCCTTTGGTATACAAAACTGAGGTGGAAGAATAAAAGAGCCTAAAAGTTTTTCAGCAGAACAGCGAGGTGACACGCAATGTGAAAAAGCAAACTTCTGAAACCTCAAAGCTGAAAAGGACAGGTTGCTGCTACCCACTGTATTGCACCCCAGTCTGCGCTTGGACATAAAAGGAGGGTACCTAGCTGAACCGGAGGATGAATACTCTGCTCCTAGTAGCATGCACACTACAAGGTTCCATGCATCATGCAGCCATTGATAAACAGACCCGCCTTTGTCTCATGGTTCTTTCTCAATAGCCACATTTCTTCTTTGGGAATAGAAGTAATGAACAATACAGCTAGGTCTTAACAGAAAGATAAGAAGGCATACTGTCTCAGTTCACAGCTGAGCCCTGACAAAGGAATGAAAACATCTCTCAAACTCAATAAAACATCTGTCAACAACATCAAAGGGTAATACCACCTCATACACTGTGCATGCATTTGGCAAAGGATCCCACACACTAACTGGTTATATCACATAGAAGACCACAATTTTGAGATTGAAATGACATCATTATCTCAAAACTCAAGAACACGTCTGCTAAAAGAATTGTAAAGATGCCACCCAAATAAAAGGTCTGCCAACAAGATCAGAGATGTGCCAAACGGATTAAAATTACATTACTTCATAACCTACAGAAGCCTGCTAACATATTTAAAATGTCACACTGAATCACAACTCACAGAAAGACCTGATAATACAATCCAAAGGCATACATCTACAGAAAGATTCGTCACTGCCTCATAAGGCATGGATACACCTGCAAACAGGACTAAAATACAAAGCTTCACAACTCATGGAAATGCCTTCTCCACAAACCACTGTCACTTAAACTCTGCCTCACAAGACATGGACACACCTTCACTACATATCACTGCAAATTAATAAACCATGGGATTATAGCAGGTTACTAGGCTAATGGCCCCAGGGTCCTTACAAGCCTAGCCAAGTTCAACCAGTGTTCCGAAGGGTGTCTGGTTCAAGCAGACACTAAACTCAACACCTAACTGCCCCTATCCAAGAGAGGTACAGGTGGAACCCCCAAAGTGAATTTCCGGTTATCCATTAAATTGTCCAAATTGCACTTAAATAGGGCCCATGATGGACTTTGTTTGACATGAATAGGAAGCTTGTTCCAAAGGTGGGGCAACCTCTGAGAGACACACCTGTCTGTCCAGCAAGTTCTGTTGATGTCACATACCAGGTTATGGTCCTTTGAGAGAGTGACCCATGTCCCATTTGACTAGCAAATGTGCAGCATTTCCATTACAGCTGGGTCAGAGATTGTTCTATATGCAAGGCACAGGTTGCCTCTAAGCAGTCTGTATGACACAGAGTAAAGTGACAATGATTTCAGTCTGTCCGCATAAGACAGTTCTTGGAGACACTGAATTTTCTTTGTAAGGAACCTTTGCTGTCTCTTCAATTGCTGCAGGTGTTTGGAAAGGAACATACCAAAGGGAGCAGAAAGGAACATACCAAAGGGAGCAGAAAGGAACATACCAAAGGGAGCAGAAAGGAACATACCAAAGGGAGCAGAAAGGAACATACCAAAGGGAGCAGAAAGGAACATACCAAAGGGAGCAGAAAGGAACATACCAAAGGGAGCACTGTACTCTATTATTGGCCTGATGAGGAAAGAGTACAGGGGGGGGTTATAACCTCTTTTTCTGGAAGCAATGACCTTCGTTATGAGATTAACATTACAAAATGCCCTTCTTACCACTGTGGAGACATGGTGATCAAAGTTAAGGTTGCTGTCAACCTGTATGCCCACATCTCTCACCACTGATTGTGTTCGTAGGGTATTGCTATTGATGTGGTAGTTTTCAGGATCACCCTTGCTAAAAGGGTTAATAATACAGTTTTTTCATTAAGTTTAAGACCATGACTTTGGCATCAGTCATTAGTCTGCGTAAGACCTTCTTGCAGGATGTTGACATCGCTAGGGGTTTCAATGACCTCTCTCAGGTTGCAGTCATCAGCAAACTTGGTCAGCCACAGTCCTTTAGTTTTAGCCTGTACTTTGGATAAGTAGATTCTGAACAGTAGGGGTCCCAGAACCGATCCCTGTTGAACAGCACTGGTTATGGGTCTGCTGGAGGAGGTGAAGTCCCCTATTTTGACCATATGAGCTCTATCAGTGAGCCAGTTTGCAACCCACCAGCCAATATATGGGTTGTTACCCAGCTGGGTAAGTTTATCAATGATGCCTAAATGAGGGACTGTGTCAAAGGCTTTGGCTAGGTCTAGGTAGGCCACATACACAAATCTGCCCTCGTCTAGGGCTTTGGTAACTCTCTTGAAGAAGCCCATCAAATTTAACAGGCATGATCTCCCCTTGACAAAGCCAAAATGGGTGGGGTCAACCATTTGGAGATTTTCTATATCTATGTTAATAAGGTCCAAGATGATTCGTTCCATGGCCTTCCAGATAAGCCTGGTCAGGCTAATTAATGGGACTATAGTTCCTGGGGTCCATGGATGCATCCCCCTTTGTGCAAAGGGATGGCTGTAGCTGTTTTCCATTCTGCTGGGATGAAGCCAGTGCTTAGGCTGTGACTGAAAAGTGTGCTCAATGGTGATGCCAATTCCTGTTTTAACCCATGTAAAACACAGCCCGGGATGTTGTCTGGTTCCATAAAGGCTGTGCTTTTGGCCTTGGAGAATGCATTTAAGACCTGCTGCTCAGAGATATTAGGCCTCAAGTCATAGATACACCCTCTCTACATATCCCTACAAATTAATAAACCATGCCTCACAAGTCAATGCCCTTGTTACATATCATCATAAATTAATAAACCATGCCTCACCACATGCCACTCTAACTTAATAAACCCTACCTCCCATAGTAGTGGTGAAGCCCCTGCAGAAGGATAACCTTACAACTGACCCAAGTAATTACAGACCTATTAGCCTTAAAAGCCTCAATCTGCAATGGTTTTGGCTTTGTGAAGGGTAGACCCTTTCTTTTTAGTCTGATAAATTTCTTCAGAAAAGTTTATGGAGGCTGTCCATTGTGACCATGCAGTGTACGTGGCATATCTTGACCTGGCTAAATTCCTTTGACACCATTCTGCATGCTGGCATCACAGAAAAGCTAAATGCTTTAAATATAATATAGACAGCAAACTAGCTGAAAGACAGAACCCTTACAGTGCGAGTTGCAGGTCCTCAACAGAAAGTATGAAAGTGACCAGTGCCGTCCCTCAAGGCTCGGTGCTGGGACCCTCTTTTTTTTGTTTTTTACTTCTCAGATCTCAAAGTAGACAGCCAAAACCCATGGCTAACAGAGTCTGCAGGTGTTTGTAAACTGGTAGTCATTGTGTAGTCCTACTATGACACCTAAATCATCTACAATGAACTTACCCAAGTAAATTCAGTGCACTAAAAATGGGCTCAAACTACATGATAAAAAGGGGAAGCATCATCACTTGTGGTAGGTAACCTCTCCTCTCACCATACTGTCTAGACAACAAACCTCTACAAACTGAAAATGTAGTTAAGGACTTGGGTACTTTGGTAGATAGCTCCCTCTCTTTCAACCATCATGTAACGACTATTTCTAGGAAATCATTTTATTTAGCCCAGCTTACTGGCAAAGGAATATCTTTCACGGTCTAAAGAAGAAATCATTCTTTTATATTCTGCATTACTCAAGCCAATTCCAGAGTGTAATGTCTCCTTGGGATGTATCTCACTAAAAATATTGAACAATTAGAAAGACCTCAAAGGCTCCTAACTAAAAAAAAGTTATTATCAGGAGAGTCTGCAGGTGTTTGCAAACTGGTGGTCATTGTCAAGTCATACTATGTCACCTAAACCATCTACAATGAACCCCTTAGAGCTGACCCAGTAGTCAGGGACTTGGGGACACCCATAGATAATAATCTAACTTTTGACCATCACGTGTCTACAGTGGTGAGGAAATCATTTTGTGATGCGCAACTTATAAACAAAGGTATGGCATCCAAGTCCAAGGAAGTCATTGTTCCACTGTATTCGGCATTCATCAGACCTACCATTGAGTACAATGCCCCCTTTGGTATGTACCTAACTAGGCATACCCAACAACTGGAACATCCAGAGAGGTTCCTCATTAAAAGAATAGAGGGTGCAAGCAAAATGTCTTATGCAGACCGCCTCAAGGTCCTATCCCTGTATTCTGTCTCCTACAAATTTTGAGGGGAGATCGATGCCTGACATACCTGGCATTGTCAGACCCCACTCTGACGGGCTTTCTGCATATCCACAAAACAACCAGCACCAGAATTACCCATTCTAAAGACTTAAACCTTGCCTGTGATATAACTAGGACCTGCTGGAGAGATAGGTATATATCCCAGAAACTACCCAGTCTATGGTTCACCTTATCCATGTGAAGCAGAGTTCCTCCCTAACTCAATTCAAGTGCAACTTGGACAACTGGATGGGAAACCGGAAATTCATCCCTGGTTTGGCACCTATGTCTCTAATGGAGACAGGTAACCAGTAAATGGTTCATCTCCCAGCCCCAAGCTTACACTTCTAGTTCATAGGTAGGTACTAGGCTATCAGCCCAGAGGCCTATACGAGCCTAGGCAAAAAGGTTCCCTGGCTTTCGCCACCCAAGAAAATTATTTTCCTGTGCCCCTGTCGAGCAGTGCCGCAGAAGTGATCCTTGGGGTGAATTTTCTATTTCCCATCCAGTTGTCAAGAATTTTCTTAGAGAGGGCCAATGAGGAGCTTTGCTTGACATGAATGGGTAGTTTGTTCCAGAGTATGGGAAGTCTCTGGGACAAGAATCTATCCCTCCAGCATGTTCTGTTTATTGTGGTGACAAGGTTTAGGTCCCTGGAGCGTGTGGTTCGCAGAGATTGGGATTTCCAAGTGTAGCATGTCCAACAGCTCTGGGTTTGACATAGCTTTGTATGCTAGGCAGAGTTCACTTCTGAGTAGGCGATATGAGACAGAGTAGAGCTGGAGTTTTTTTAGATGGTCTGCGTAAGGCATCTGTTTGAGGCCAGTAATCCTCTTAGTGAGGTATTGCTGTGGCCTTTCCAATTGCTGTAGGTGTCTTGTGAGATACAAGCCAAATGGGGCACTGTACTCTATAATGGGTCTGATGCGGGATGAGTAGAGAGGAACAATGACCTCCTTTTTTCTACAGGAGAACCCTTTTGTGATGAGGTGTGCCACGTACAAGGATTTCCTGACTACTGTGGCAATGTGGTTATCAAAGGAGAGACTACTGTTCACCTGTGTCCCTAGGTCTCATCATACTTTCAGTGTTTAGTGAGCTACTGCCTATGTGGTAGTTCATGGGTACCATGTTTTTCCCAAAGGGGATGACAATGCACTTCTTGGCATTGAGCTTGAGGACATGACTTTGACCCCAACCACCTGTCTCTGTGAAGCCCTTTTGTAGGATGTCTACATCATTAGGTGATTCTATTATGGCTCCCAGTTTGCAGTCATCTGCGAACTTGGTAAGCCAAAGACCTTCTGTGTTGGCCTGCACTTCAGAGAATAACATGCTGAACAGGAGAGGACCCAGGACCGAACCCTGTGGTACTCCACTCATCACTGGTCTGAAGTCAGACTTGGAGTCGGTTACTTTTACTGTGTGGGTTGTGTCAGTGATCCAGTTGTCCACCCATCTTGTGACACAGGGATTTATGTCCAGTTTAGGGAGTTTATTTATACTTCCAGAGTGGGGGGTGGTATTGAAAGCCTTGGCGAGGTCAAGATAGGCTGTGTGCACTACCTTGCCCTCATCTACGGCTCTGTTGACTGCTTCAGAGAAGTCAATCAGGTTTAGTAGACATAATCTGCCTTTTACAAACCAAACTAAGTGGGGTCCAGGGTTTGGAGGTACCTATGTGTTTGTTTATAAGCTCCAAGATGATACGTTCCATGGCCTTGCAGACCAGGCTCGTCAGGCTAATGGGGCAGTAGTTTCCAGAGTCCGTGGTGGCACCCACTTTGTGGAGTGGGATAACCGTCACTGTGCGCCATTCAGTAGGCACATAGCCTGAGGTGAGGCTATGACTAAACATGGCACTTAAGTGGGGTGCCAGTTCATTCTGTAGTTCGTGCAATACACAGCCTGGGATGTTGTCTGGTCCCATGGATGCTGTGTTCTTGGCTTTGGAGAGTGCAGTCTTTACTTGTTCATCTGTGATTACAGGGGCTTTGCATTCTTCTGGTATTAAGATAGGCCCTTTGGAGGGTGAGAGGGGGGAAAGTTAGCACCGAACCTACCTGCCAGGATGTTGGCAATATCAGTTGGTTCTGTATATTTAGTACCATTGTGCTGTAGCTCAGAGCAGATCTGAGTGTTGCCATTGAGATTCTTGACATAGCTGTAGAATGCTTTGTGGTTGTCTTTGGAATCAGTGGCGATTTTATTTTCATAACTAGCTTTGGAGGATTTTATGAGGGATCTCAGCTTTTTGCTGAGGCTGATCAGGTAGTTCCTCCAATCTTGGGATTTTACTCTTTTTTGCAACAGTTTCTTCCTTCTGTTGTAGAGTTTATGACAGGGGACCACCAGATTGGCTTTTTTTTTTTTTTTTGAAGGATAGCATTTTGGTTCTGTTGAGGATGGCATGATCCATGCACTTGTGTATGTGCTTATACAGTGCATTTGTGTAAGATTCAGCAGTCGTACCTCTATTTTCCATCTGCATGGTGTCATGAAGTTTGCCACTTCTGTCTTAAGAAGCATGAAGTTGGCTTTAGAGTAGTTTTTGATGGTGGTTTCCTTAATGGGGGGGGGTGGGGTGGGATATGGATGTCTAGGGTGATTAGGTTGTGGTCGGATCTGACCAGCGAGGTGCTGACCTCTGGTGTGGAACACTGGTTACCCACATTGGTAATGACCAGGTCCATGATACTGCTGCCCCTGGACAAGCTGATCCAAGGCGTTGGAATTTATGAAGTCCAGAAAACGTTGAGCGAATGAGTTGGTACATGAGCAGTTTTCGTAGTTGAGGGTGGGGTAGTTGAAATCACCCATAATTAAGGCATTGGGTTGTACCTTAATATTTTCCAGTATCTTAAGAAATGAAGAGTGGGAATCCTGGGGCATGGTGGGGGATCTGTAACAAGCTACAACCTGGATTGCAGTCTTGCCCAGTGTTAGCTGCACTTGGATAATTTCGGATGCATTATGTTGAGCAACTAGCCTTGACGTGTGGATATCCTTAATGAATATGGACACGCCTCTGCCTTTAGTGTTTCGGTCCAGGTTAGGTGGCTGAAAGGTGTAGTATGAATTATAGCCTGGTAATGCAGGGGTGCTCTCTGGAGCCTTGAACCACGTCTTCGTCACTGCACAGATGTCGATGTTCTCCATTTTAAGGAGCGTCTCGAGTGAGTGCATTTTGAGGTTGATACTTCTAGCGCAGAGTAGCATTACCCTCAGAGTTTGCTTGCTTATACCTGTTACGGTGGTAAATTTGGCATTTGAACCTTGCCTAAAAAAGGCACTACAGGCACGGCAAGAGCCTTAGCCAGTATCTAGAATCGCAGGGGCGACAGGTGCAGACCATCTCTGGCAAAGCATCGTGGTCTGCCGACCATGTCGGCCCAGGCAGACAGATACTGGATCCCCTTAGAATAACACCAGAAGTTTAGCCAATTGTTCATAAGTTGGTACTAGGCTATCGGCCCTAGGGTCTATACAAGCCTAGCCATAACAATTCCCTGGCTATTTCTTCCCACACTACTTACTTCCCTGGACCCCTGTCTAGCAGGGCGACTGATGTTATCCCCTGGGTGAATTTCCTTTCTCCCACCCAATCGTCAAGGTTCCTTTTGAAGAGGGCCCAAAGAGGTGCTCTTGCTTGACATGCATGGGCAGTCCATCCCAGAGTCTGGGGAGTCTTTCGGTCAGGAACCTATCCCTCCAGCATGTTTTGTTTATTGTGATGACAAGGTTTAGATCCCTGGAGCGTGTGGCTATGAAGTTGAAGTCAATCATTTTGCCCTTGTACTGTGGTATCATTCTGGGCAATGGCAAGATGCTACTCAGGGCTAGGGTCATACCTGCCTGGGCTACAAGAGCTCCTCCATGTCTCTTTTCATGTAGTCCAGGGAGGTACGTCTCAGGTCATTCACACCAATATGGACAATGGCAGAGTCGTATTTGTACTTGTGCAGTGACCTGAGTGCATGTGTTGTGTGGCGGATCCTGGCACCAGACAGGCAGCTGACAATAACTTTCTCCTTGTTTAGCCTGGTGAGTGGGACTTTAGTGTGCCTGATTATAGAGTCACCTATGACTGGTGTTTTGGGTACGTTGGTTTGCCTTATGGGCTGAGGTTGACTGGTACACTTATTTTGTGGGCTGTGTGTCATTTGGGTAGTGTTGGGGGGTGGTTGTCTGCGTTTCAGCTTGGGAGGTCTCTGTTGCTTGGGCAGATTTTTATTGAGAGCCTCCGTGAATGTGGGTATGCGCTTTGTGTTTCTATGTGTGGGTTTTGGTAGTGTAGGTTTTGAAGGAGTATGTGCTGAGTGTGGTGCGGTGCAGGTGTTAACCTTCTCCTCTTGACTGTCTACTCCAGTCTTGGCTGGAGAGAGCTTGGCTTCCAGTCTGGCCATATAAGTGCATCTCTCACAGGTTGCAGTGTTGGGTGGTAGGAGGAGAGGGTTGTCAGTGTATATGAGGCAATTGCTACATTGCCCCAAGATGACCAGATTAATCAGGTGGACAGGAGAAAACACCGGGAGCTGACACATGGACATGCCTGGATAGGTGCTTATTAATTTAAGTACTAAGAACAGTTTTTCTCTTGATAAGTGAGGAAAGTAGAGTGCTGTAGTAATTTGTAGTTTATTTAGTGCTAACAATGAGTTCTGAGCACAAGGAAACAGTTTTGATTGCTGAAACTAAAAAAAAACTGGCTAGTTCTAGCTACAACTAGCTAGTTTTAGCACCCATCCCAAGAAGAGAAGCAGGCCACGACCTGTTTGGTGATCCAGTCTTGTCCCAGATGATGCAAGGGTCTGCAGGCTTGTAGCCTTTTTCTGGTAGATGCCTCGAATAGCAACCAGACTAATCAGGTATGTTAAGCAAAGACACTCACTCTCTAACCAGAAAGAGTCAGGAATCAATGCACTCTGCTCCTACTCTCAGCAGGATCAGAATATAAGCACAGATTCTAAGCTGTCACCTATAAAGCAATTACTAAGCTTTCTGATGATCAACAGTCACCAGGAAATAATGTAACTGCACTCCTTCTCTCACCAGGAGAAAACAGAAGCACTAATCCCAAGATGACTACTGAGAGGCAGAATGTGAGCTGTACAATAACTGGTGGTCTTGCAATGGATGCTGAAAGGTATGATGAAAATCAGAAGTTATGTCTTACCATAACATTCCATCTGTGTTGTTGATCTTATTCCAGTCATCACTGATTGGTTCGGTTCCGAGCCCTCAGAACCAAGTCGGCCTAATACCAAGCTTGTGTACACCAAAAACTCTCGAGCTAAGCTGCTACCCACAATGCCCTTCTCCCAGATACCTCTGATCGAGGTTGCATGCAACATATAGAAGAAAAACAGAGGCCATTTCTGCGCAGAAACACTGAAACACCACAAGGACCCAGAAGATCCACCAGGAGCCTTTGGTGGGGGACGGAGGGAGGGTGTGATGACCGGAAGAAGATGAACAGCACAGATGGAACATTACGGTAAGAGAGAACTTCTTTATCTGATGTTGTTAATCTTCTTTCCATTCATCACTGATGGGACAGAATCCCAAGCTATTTGAAAACCGAGGTGGCCCTTATGGAAGAACATTCCTGAGAACCATTGAGCCGAAGGCCGCTCTTCCCTTGGAGACCAAATCCAATTTGTAATGTCTTTATGGAAGATTAGATACGGACTCGATGCATAAGGCTTGTAACTCAGATATCCATCTGGCTGAAGTGACTGCTGCCAAAAACAGAGATTTCCATGAAAGAAATTTAAGGTCACATGTCGCAGCAAGCTCAAAAAGGGGTGTAGAGAGAGACTGTAATACCAGAGAGAGATTCCACGTCTCTACTGGCCTCCCCTGAGAAAGGTCTTGCAAAGGTGGGAGGAGATAAAATGAACGCTATCTGAGCCATTATGAAAGTTGGAGATCGCTGCTAAGTGGACTCTAATAGTAGAAGCTGATGACCCATCGTCAAACAACTCAGAAAGGTATTGAAGTATAACAGCTGTAGGAGTTGAAAGGGTGTAGCATCTGATTATTAGGCCAAATGGTGAACCTTTTCCATTTATCTCTGTAGAGTTTCCTGGTGGATGGTTTATGGGATGCCAGAATAATATTGCGAACAGGTGAGAATAGGGTTTCCTGCCTGGAGACTAACTGAAGTGGAGAAACCAAGCTGTCAGCTTGAGAGTGGACACATTTGAGGGAGTCAACCCTTGGGAGTGAGAGATTAGGTCCTGGTGAGTGTCCAGGATCCATGGAGGTTGCAAAAGGTGAGGCCGGAGGAAGGGGAACCATACCTGCCAAGGCCAAAAAGGAGAAATGAGGATCACTTTGCATCTCAACAGAATTGCTTTCTTTAGAAATAGGGGAATCAGAGGTATTGGAGGATAAGCATAGAGGAGACCCGCGGGTGAATCGCGAGTCAAAGTGTCTCTCGGTGATTCCCCGTCTGGGAGAAAGAGGGCAAAGAAGCTGTTGCATTTGTTGTTTGAAGGGGAAGCGAAAAGATCGGAGCAAGGCTGACCCCCACGGCTGAAACTTTCTGCCGTCACGTTCAGGTTGAGAGACCTCTCGTATGGAAGTAGGATGCATCTGTTCAGCCTGTCTGCAATCACGTTGGAGCTCCCCGGGATATGCGTTGCTATAAGAAAGTGGTTGGAAGCTACCGCTCAATGCCAAATTCTCATGGCCTCTCGACACAGGGGGGTAGGATTTGGTCCCTCCTTGTTTATATACCAGACATACTGTCTGACCTGATTGCAATCGGTCCGATGGAAGGAGCGAATAAAGTGCCTGCAACGCCAACAGCACCGCTCTCAACCCCAGGATTTTGATATGCAATTTGGCTTCCAAGCCGAACCACGTGCCTTGGACGGTCTTTCCCTGAAATTGGTACCCCCACCCTATCAGGGAAGCGTCCATGGTCACCGTGGCGCTGAATTGAGGAGTCTGGAAGGGGCGACACCAAAGAGTTTCATCTGTTCTCATCCACCAAAGAAGATATTGCTTGCAAGAATTGGTGATGAGGACCTGTGAGTTTAGAGGATGAAGATTGGACAGCCACTAGGACAAAAGAAGCCATTGTAACAGTCTCATATGCAATCTTGCCAGGGGAATGATCAGGATGGCTGCCGCCATAGACCCTAGAGTCTGTAGAACTTCCCTTGCTGACATCTTCCTTTGACAGAGTATCACTTTCACTTGTAATTTTAACCTCTGAAATCTGTGAGGCGGGAGAGAGACCTGGCTGGTTTGAGTATTGAATACTGCTCCTATAAATTCCAATTGCTGGGTAGGACAAAGATTGGATTTCTCCCGGTGTACTGCAATGCCTAGAAACTCTGCCAGTAGTGGAGGGCCATGATCAGTAAGTGCTTGGTGGGGGCAGAGGAGCCAATCGTCTAAATATGGAAACACCTGGAATCCCTGAAGTGTCAGATGAGCTGTTACCACTGCTAGGCATTTCGTGAACACTCTTGGGGCCGTCGAGAGACCGAATGGCAGGGCTCTGAATTGGTAATGACAGGCTCCCAGCCGGAAGCAAAGGAGACTCCTGGAATGCTTGTCCATTTTGATGTGGCAATACGCGTCCCAGAGGTCTATCGAGCACATCCACACACCCTCCTAAAGAAAAGGGAGAATGGATTGTATCATGACCATGCAGAATTTGGTTTGGACTACTGATTTGTTTAGTTGGCTGACATCCAGAATGGGTCTCCGGTCCCTGGACTTTTTTGGCACTAAAAAGAATTTTGAGTAGAAACCTGATCCATGCTGGTCTGGAGGGACTGGTTGGATGACTCGTTTTTGACACAGTTTTCTTATCTCTGAAGCTTGCCTCTTCCCTTTGACTGGGTGGAACATCAGGAAGGCATTTTGAAGGTCTTGGGCAAGACATTAGAGGGATGCAATAGCTTCTGGAAATTATTCTCTGCACCCACCGATTGTTTGTAATAGAGTGCCAGGCAGTTTGATGCAGAGAAAAACGAGCCCCGACTGCTTCCATAGGAAAGCAATCAGGCAAGCGCTTCAGCAGCGCTGATAGGGTCATCTGGAGAAAGAATCCCTGGAGTCCTGGTTTCAGGGATCCCCTCTGCCCCAAAGGGGCGTCTTCCATTATTGGAATCCCCTCTGCCTCTGGGGGAATCTTCACCACGTGGACTTCGGAAAAGGCCTTGAAATTTTTTGTACCATATTTTTCCACTCCTCTGGTTCCTGGAGAAAGAGTGCTGAGGTATGGAAAAATGTAGGCCAACAGCAGACAAGGTCTTCCTGTCTTGTTCTCACCTGGCTAGCATGTCCACTTTAGAACCGAACAAAGCGGATGGTTCGATAGGGGCATTCAAGAAGGAAGACTTGGAGTAGTCCGTGAGGTCACAAATGCGCATCCAGGTGTGGCGTCTCATAACAACTCCTGCACCCGCAGCTCTAGCAACCCCTTTGGTTGTGTGGGACAGCAACCTCATGCAAAAGTTGGAGATAGACTCTAGGGCTGCAAGCTGAGAAGCAACTTTGTCGTGTGTCCCGTCAGAAACTTGACCAGCGAGGGCTCCAGAGAGTTCGGAGATGAGATCCCTTTGGAGCCTCGTAAAATGTGCCAAGTAATTCAGAGACCTGATTGCAAAAGTCACTGAAGCAAAGGCTCACTTCCCTAATCTGTCTACTGCCCAGGACTCTCTATTGGGTGAGTGGGACAGTAGGACTTTCCTCCGCAATGTCCTTTTTTGTGGCTGCTGCCACCACCATAGCGTCTACTGGCAAGCCTCTTGACCAATGGGGCTGCTCCTCTGGTGGGGAAAGAATCATGTCCGGTCTCCAGGAAATGGTTTAAATGGAATCAGAGATCTTCCACGCATGCTGAGCTGCACTAACTCATTGGCAGATGGGGTCACCCAAGAAGCAGAAGGCCGAGAGCAGAAAGCCTGCAGGAAAACGGACTCTTCCGAGGAAGGATTGGAGGGCTTCCAGTCCCCCCCTCTGCTTCAATATTTCCAGGCTGTCTCCAAAGGAGACAGTCAGGGAGTGACTGTGGGGATCCTTTCCCCATCATCGTAATCTGTATCCTCAGTGAGGGACTCTTCCGGGGAGTCCAGGTGTTTCCTCTTACACACTTTCTTCTGAGGGGGTTCTTCAGTGGGAACATTTGAAGAAGACTCTGAAGAAAGATTACCCTGGACAGGGGTTTCCTGAGGCTTGTGCTCTCAGTGTCTTGGGGAGGTGGCCCATGATAGCTGTAGCTCAGGGGGAACAGAGGGAAGATCTGACGTAGGAGGAGCGCTTCCAGAAGCAAGCACCTTCTCCTTCACCCAGAAAGCTGATTTGCCCGAAGAGGAATGGGAGCTCAGAACAGAGGAAGACAATCTTGGAACCGGGGTCACACCCTGCTCCACGCAGCCTGCTCCCGGGAATGGAGCTACAAAAGCAAGATCGGGGTGGGTGCCCTCCCCGGATCCGAAGAGGGAATCGATAAAAAACTTGGAACCATACTGGGAGCCAAATGTTCCACCCCCAACCATGAGATTGAGGAATGGATGGTTCCGAAGGAGCCATAACCCAAAGGAGGGGCCTCAAAGCTTTATAGAGAGTCACTGTCGGTGTTGATGAAAGGGTTCCCCCCAAGGACATCAGAAGTATGGGACTCTGAACCAAAGGATCCAAGGGAGGAGAATAAGTAGGAGTCATGGGGGCAACAGACCCAAAACCTGAAGTGGGATGGGTTTTTGGAAAATTTGTAATCCCTCTGGCTGTCAACAGCTGATCGAACAGGCGCATCACATCCAATTCAGATAGACTCCTGGTGGACCTTACAGACACTCTGGAATGGGAGTCAGGTCGGTCCAAAAAAGGGCTATAAGCTTGGTCTGAAAACGGGTCCAATGACGGGGAGTACTGGGTCCGTGGTATAGGAAATATTGGCACTGAATATTCCAATTAGAGACAGGTAGTAGGGGCACTAACGGTGCTGAGAAAGGACTCTGAGCCGAAGAAATAGCTGGAGTGGAAGTCATTATCGGTTCCGAGGAGGTAGTTGGGACTGACTTCAGTGCGGTGAGGGGCAAGATCGGTGCTGAGGTTGCAGAAGACAATAATGCTGGAGCTGAAGTTGCTACCACACTTGGCATCTTAGAGGTCGGTGCTGAGGGTGGTGCCAACATAGAAGTCATAGTAACGTCCACAGAAGCCACTGGAGCCGTGTTTGGAACCAAAATGGTTGGAGCCGAAAGTGTGATCTTATGCTCCACAGAAGACTTGTGGGTCTTATGCTTGTGGGACTTAGCCTTACTCCCAGCTGGTGAAGAGGGATTGGAAGGAGGACGTTTCTTGTCCGATGGAGGGGTTGAGACCTCCGACACAGAAAGGGCCTCTGAGAAAGGTTAAGATAGTAGGCCTTTCAAAATAAGCTTGTTTTTCCTTTCATTCAGTGTCCGCCGACTGAAACTTAGACAAATGTGGCAACGAGGTTTTACAGAAAAGTGGAGAACCCCCAGACAATAGACACAATTCATCATGTAAGTCACTAATGGGGAGTTTGCCATTGCAGGAAGTGCAATGTTTAAACCCCGAAGTCCCATTTTAATCAGACATATTCAAAAACAGAATCAAACAAATCCAAAAAGATACAGACAGGAAAGAGAGAAATACCAACAATGGTAATAAGAATACCACAAGGGTAGGGAAGGGTGTTTACCAACGATGGTAAGAGAGAGATACCTGTGGGAGAGCTAGGTATAGATAGTAATAGATATAAGATAGGAAGTTAGGGAAGGGTGTTTACCAACGATGGTAAGAGAGAGATACCCGTGGGGAGAGCTAGGTACAGATAGTAACAGATATAAGATAGGAAGTTAGGGAAGGGTGTTTACCAACGATGGTAAGAGAGTGATACCCGTGGGGAGAGCTAGGTATAGATAGTAACAGATATAAGATAGGAAGGTAGGGAAGGGTGTTTACCAACGATGGTAAGAGAGAGATACCCGTGGGAGAGCTAGGCATAGATAGTAATAGATATAAGATACGAAGGTAGGTAAGGGTGTTTACCAACGATGGTAAGAGAATGATACCCGTGGGGAGAGCTAGGTATAGATAGTAACAGATATAAGATACGAAGGTAGGGAAGGGTGTTTACCAACGATGGCAAGAGAGAGATACCCGTGGGGAGAGCTAGGTATAGATAGTAATAGATATAAGATACGAAGGTAGGGAAGGGTGTTTACCAACGATGGTAAGAGAGAGATACCCGTGGGAGAGCTAGGTATAGATAGTAACAGATATAAGATAGGAAGTTAGGGAAGGGTGTTTACCAACGATGGTAAGAGAGAGATACCCGTGGGGAGAGCTAGGTACAGATAGTAACAGATATAAGATAGGAAGTTAGGGAAGGGTGTTTACCAACGATGGTAAGAGAGTGATACCCGTGGGGAGAGCTAGGTATAGATAGTAACAGATATAAGATAGGAAGGTAGGGAAGGGTGTTTACCAACGATGGTAAGAGAGAGATACCCGTGGGAGAGCTAGGCATAGATAGTAATAGATATAAGATACGAAGGTAGGGAATGGTGTTTACCAACGATGGTAAGAGAGAGATACCCGTGGGAGAGCTAGGTACAGATAGTAACAGATATAAGATAGGAAGTTAGGGAAGGGTGTTTACCAACGATGGTAAGAGAGTGATACCCGTGGGGAGAGCTAGGTATAGATAGTAACAGATATAAGATAGGAAGGTAGGGAAGGGTGTTTACCAACGATGGTAAGAGAGAGATACCCGTGGGAGAGCTAGGTATAGATAGTAATAGATATAAGATACGAAGGTAGGGAATGGTGTTTACCAACGATGGTAAGAGAGAGATACCCGTGGGGAGAGCTAGGTGTAGATAGTAATAGATATAGGATACGAAGGTAGGGAATGGTGTTTACCAATGATGGTAAGAGAGAGATACCCGTGGGGAGAGCTAGGTATAGATAGTAACAGATATAAGATACGAAGGTAGGGAAGGGTGTTTACCAACGATGGTAAGAGAGAGATACCCGTGGGAAAGCTAGGTATAGATAGTAACAGATATAAGATACGAAGGTAGGGAAGGGTGTTTACCAACGATGGTAAGAGAGAGATACCCGTGGGGAGAGCTAGGTATAGATAGTAACAGATATAAGATACGAAGGTAGGGAAGGGTGTTTACCAGTGATGGTAAGAGAGAGATACCCGTGGGAGAGCTAGGTATAGATAGTAATAGATATAAGATACGAAGGTAGGGAAGGGTGTTCACCAACGATGGTAAGAGAGAGATACCCGTGGGGAGAGCTAGGTATAGATAGTAATAGATATAAGATAGGAAGGTAGGGAAGGGTGTTTACCAACGATGGCAAGAGAGAGAGATACCCGTGGGGAGAGCTAGGTATAGATAGTAATAGATATAAGATATGAAGGTAGGGAAGGGTGTTTACCAACGATGGTAAGAGAGAGATACCCGTGGGGAGAGCTAGGTATAGATAGTAATAGATATAAGATAGGAAGGTAGGGAAGGGTGTTTACCAACGATGGTAAGAGAGAGATACCCGTGGGGAGAGCTAGGTACAGATAGTAATAGATATAAGATAGGAAGTTAGGGAAGGGTGTTTACCAACGATGGTAAGAGAGAGATACCAGTGGGAGAGCTAGGTATAGATAGTAATAGATATAAGATACGAAGGTAGGGAAGGGTGTTTACCAACGATGGTAAGAGAGAGATACCCGTGGGAGAGCTAGGTATAGATAGTAATAGATATAAGATAGGAAGTTAGGGAAGGGTGTTTACCAACGATGGTAAGAGAGAGATACCCGCGGGGAGAGCTAGGTACAGACAGTAATAGATATAAGATACGAAGGTAGGGAAGGGTGTTTACCAACGATGGTAAGAGAGAGATACCCGTGGGAGAGCTAGGTATAGATAGTAATAGATATAAGATAGGAAGTTAGGGAAGGGTGTTTACCAACGATGGTAAGAGAGAGATACCCGTGGGGAGAGCTAGGTACAGATAGTAATAGATATAAGATAGGAAGTTAGGGAAGGGTGTTTACCAACGATGGTAAGAGAGAGATACCCATGGGAGAGCTAGGTATAGATAGTAATAGATATAAGATACGAAGGTAGGGAAGGGTGTTTACCAACGATGGTAAGAGAGAGAGACCCGTGGGAGAGCTAGGTATAGATAGTAATAGATATAAGATACGAAGGTAGGGAATGGTGTTTACCAACGATGGTAAGAGAGAGATACCCGTGGGGAGAGCTAGGTATAGATAGTAATAGATATAAGATACGAAGGTAGGGAAGGGTGTTTACCAACGATGGTAAGAGAGAGATACCCGTGGGAGAGCTAGATATAGATAGTAATAGATATAAGATAGGAAGTTAGGGAAGGGTGTTTACCAACGATGGTAAGAGAGAGATACCCGTGGGGAGAGCTAGGTACAGATAGTAACAGATATAAGATACGAAGGTAGGGAAGGGTGTTTACCAACGATGGTAAGAGAGAGATACCCGTGGGGAGAGCTAGGTATAGATAGTAACAGATATAAGATACGAAGGTAGGGAAGGGTGTTTACCAACGATGGTAAGAGAGAGATACCCGTGGGGAGAGCTAGGTATAGATAGTAATAGATATAAGATACGAAGTTAGGGAAGGGTGTTTACCAACGATGGTAAGAGAGAGATACCCGTGGGAGAGCTAGGTATAGATAGTAATAGATATAAGATACGAAGGTAGGGAAGGGTGTTTACCAACGATGGTAAGAGAGAGATACCCGTGGGGAGAGCTAGGTATAGATAGTAATAGATATAAGATAGGAAGTTAGGGAAGGGTGTTTACCAACGATGGTAAGAGAGAGATACCCGTGGGGAGAGCTAGGTATAGATAGTAACAGATATAAGATAGGAAGGTAGGGAAGGGTGTTTACCAACGATGGTAAGAGAGAGATACCCGTGGGAGAGCTAGGTATAGATAGTAACAGATATAAGATACGAATGTAGAAAAAGAGAACAGGAAAAAACTTCAAAATACAGTAATTTTTTATAAAATATAACACTTGGCTGGAGAGCTCGGTGAAACGTTGTTATATGGCTGCACTGCAAACAAAATCTGAGGTAACTGTGAGACGAACATTGTGGGCAGCAGCTTAGCTCGAGAGTTTTTGGTGTACGCGTGTTTAATATCAGGCCGACTCTGTTCCGAGGGTTCTGAACTGAACCCATCAGTGATGAATGGGAAGAAGATTAACAACATCAGATAAATGTTTTATCCTAAACACTGCAGTGTGCACTAGAGGAGTTAGATGTGGAAGTGGGTAACTTAAGTTTTACCTGTCTAAAAAGTTAAGTTTTAGTGGAGAGTCCCCATTTTTAAACAGCAAGATAGATTGAAAGGGGGTGATTACTTTTGTATTCTAGTACTATGGAATACAGTAGGATGGGCAATAAATTTAGATAGTTGAAGGGGAGTGATTTCACAAAATGATAACTTTGTGCTTACTCACACCAGCCAGTAAAAGCAGAGAGGAAATGAGATATATGGACAAATTAACATAAGGGGCAGGCAGCTAGAAAGACAGTGGTGTTTAAACACACAACAGTAATCGGATGGAAAGAATTTCTGTCGGACTCTCAAGAGACAGAGCTATGGTTATCAAGGGTACCAGAACTTGTCGGATATTTGGGATGCATGGCTAGGCTTAAAAAGGTTCTTGTGATCGTTAGCCTAGTAACCACCGATGCATCCATGAACCTATGGAAGCTGTCTTTATTCAGTGCCTTTAGCTATCAGTCTCACTTACTGCACCATTATGGAAATGTCTGTCCTGGACCTCCTGTTTCTCCAAAGGTCCAATATTAGAACAAGGGGCATAAAACTTTATGAACAGATAAATATAAACACAATGGAGAGAGAGAGAGAGGTTTATAACCCAGTGCCTTTTAAACCTGTGGGATAAATCACCCTGCATGTTCATAGGTTTAGAAGAGATTACCAGCCTAAAGGCTCAAGAGCCCTTACAAGCCTAGCCAGTTTTACAGAGTTTTTACCCAATTTTCTACCCCTAGAGGAAGGACAGCAAGGGTCAACAAGCAGGAGTTTGACATTTTTTACAGAATGCCTCCCCAGGTCTGAACTTATGATTTTCAATCACTGGTCCAGGTTGCACTTGAAGATGGTCAGGGAAGGGCTGTGCTTCACATGAATAGGAAGCCTACTCCAGAGCAGGGGCAATCTCTGGGATACATAACCGTCTTTCCAGCATGATCTATTTGCGTCAGAGATCAGGTTTAGATCCTTGGAGAGGGTAACCCTCTCATACAGTTAAGTTAGGCAAATATGCAACATTTCCACCAGGGTTGGGTCACAGACTGTCTTATAGATCCGGCATGGATTACCTCCTCAGTAATTAGTAGGAAACTGAAGTACAGTTGTGTACACTTACCATAAATGTAGATGTTCGAGTGTACGGCTCCGGACCCACCTGAGGAACTAGCGCCCGAGGCTCCAATACTTTGAGTATCCAGCAGCATGGCCGACTCCACGTGGGAGTCGGTAGCGGCCTGCGACTAAAGTAGCGGGTGTCAGGGGCTGCGAAAGCGCCTCACTGAGAACCGGCAAACCAGCAACTGGCTTAGGAGAAGCTTTGTCGTCGGTTTTGGGCCTCAGTTGTTTTTCTCTATCCTTTTCTTTGCGTTTTTTGTAAACGCCGGTAGTCGGATGGCTATCCGACGACATTTTAAGATAATTAAACCGGCTACCAAAACACTTTAAAGCAAAAGTACACAGATGCTTAATAGTGCATTGGTTAAATCTAGCACAAAACTGACATCCAGAAACGTTGTGATCAGGGCCTAGGCAAGGAATACAATAAGAATGAAAATCCTTATGAGGTATTTGCTTCCCACAAGAAATACAATTATTAACTTTGGAGGAAGAAAAAATTTTCCCCAACGGGGTACTTCACTTTATTGAAGGCTTTGGTTCTGAAACTCAAACACGAACATTTCAGGAGTCGGCCGACCGGCACTTGCGAACTGCTTCTGCTTCGGGCACTGCGCGGCAAGAAAGACTGAAGAAAATGGCGTTGGCTACTTCTTTTATACCCCTGACGTCAGGGAAGGGGCGACAGCAGCCGACGCAGGACCCAAGACTTTGGAATTCAGGCCGGCTGAGGGCAACCTGCCAGCAGGATTACCCTAATGTAATGACTGCAACAGTGAAACACAAAGAGCATCAGTGATAAGGCATTAATTGGTCTGCATACGACATGATGGTTATACCCTGTATTTTTTTGTGAAAAACCTGAGGATGCTCCAATTGTTACAGGTGTCTGGCTAGGTACATGCCAAAGGGTGCATTGTACTTGATTATTGGTCTGATGAGGGCCGAGTACAGTGTTACTAAGACATCCTTATTTCAAGATGTCATGCTTTTACGTATAAGCTGGGATACATAGAAGGATTTCCTCCCCACCGCGGACACATGGTGGTCAAAGTTCAGATTACTATCCGAGTACCCATATCTCTCACCACTGGGTCCATATGTAGGAAGGTGCTATCAATGCTGTAATTTGCAGGGGTATTTGATTTCCCAAAGGGTATTATTATTATGCATTTCTTTGTATTTGATTTGAGGCCATGGCTCTGACACCAATCATTAGTCTGTGTCAGACCTTTCTGTAGGATATCAGCATTGTTTGGGGAGTCCATGATTGCCCCCAACTTGCAGTCATCAGCACCCTTGGTCAGTCAAACACCATCTACCTTTACCTGAAACATCTGAGAAATATATCCCAAACAGGAGGGGGCCCAACAGTGAGCCCTGTGGTACTCCACTGGCAACTAGCCTCTAACTTGAAGTGGATTCCCCCACTCTAATAATGTGTTCTATCCATGAACCATTTAGTGTAGTGGCATAGAGGTTTATGCCAAATTTAGTAAGTTTATCTAAAATGCCAGAGTTAGGTATTGTATTAAATGCCTTGGACACGTCAAGGTAGGTGGTATGCAACTTTGTACTCTTACCCATGACTTTGGTGACCATCTCAAAAAAGTCCACCAGACTGAGGAGGCAGGACCTTCCCTTGAAGAAGTTGAAATGGCTGGGTCTATAGTCTGGAAATTTCCTGTGTCATTTTTAATCAGGTCCAAGATTATGCTTTCCACAGCTTTGCATATGAGGCTGGTCAGTAGTTTCCTGGGTCTGTTGATGGTCCCCCTTGTACAGAGGGATGTTGCTGTTCTCATCTCCACTGGGACAAAGTCTTTCTGAAGACTGTGGTTAAACAGAGTTCTGAGTGGGTCTTCTAGGTCATGTTTCAAGATATTTAACAGGCACCATGGGATTCCATCAGGGCCCATTGATAATGTGTTTCTAGTTTTATAGAGTGCAGTGACAATCTGTTCTTTTTTGAGAACAGGCAAAGGAATTGTAGGGGTTATTTTATAGGGAGTGACCAAAGGTGATGAGGTGGGTGAAATTTGAGCAGAATACATCTGACAGCAGGTTTGCTATTTCTTCTGGCCGAGTATAGGTAGTGCCATCTATAGACAACTCAGCATGTTGTTGAGTGTTTCCCTTAAGATTTCTGACATAACTAAAAAATGTTTTGTGAGTTATCCTTTGCTTGGGAGGCTACTTTAGTCTCATATTTAGCTTTTGAGGACTTGACTAGTTTCCTGATTTCCCCTGTTGAAACTAATGAGGGATTTTTTCTCGGTTATGAACCCTCCAACTTGCTTCTAGACAAGAATGTCTTCATTCTGTTGTATAGTCTATTTATGACAAGGGTCCACCAGGGTGACTTGTTTTTCTGGCTAGACCTGGGTTTAGTTCGGTCAGGTATAGCCATTTCTATGTAGTTGTTTAAGTGGTTGTGCAGGGCCATTCATACATACTTCTGCATAGGCTTTCATGTCTTCAGGGTTAGAGGGAGCTTTAAAATTACCTATGCAATCACTTAATAGGAAGTAATTTGCCTTTGAAAAATTCTTTAGAGTTTTAGGGTTTGAAGGGAGTTCTACTGTTATTTATTTCAGAGTCATGATTTATGATCTGATCTTAACAATGAGGACATTACGCTGGGGGAAGTGCAATTACCACAATTTTCTGAGTACTACGTCAAGGATATTTGAGCCCCTAGTGGGAGTGCAGACCAGCTGCTCCAGAGGACACCACCCCATTACTGCTTCTATGTAAGGGAGAGCCAGAATGCTGGAAACAACTAGACCTAAGGAACCCAGACATGCACTTCAGACCAGCTTGCCCAAACCAAGGGTCACCATCTTTCATTAAATATAACCTAGATGACAGGATGGGCATCCACAATTTTACTCTGGGATTAACTGATGTGACCCTCTTGGAGAAGGAAGGTGTGGCCTGAGGGAAGATTTTAGCAAGGCAAGAATGTTCATGAGACTAGATGGCCTTGTAATATCTATGAATAAATCTGAAATCCTCAGGAAAGAGCTGGACGAAGGGCAACAGAAGATATTACCAAGTGTGGACAGTCTGGGATGTTTAACTGACCTCCTGCACTGCAATAGGAGGTTCACATCCTGAGGCAGCAGATGTTTCTCTACTGCAGCCTAAAACAGGTGAAAGAAACAGTGCTGTCAGGGCCAGAATGGGGCAGATAGGATCATTTCTGGCCTCTCCTCCTCCAACGTTTGAACTACCCAGAGAGGGATATCCTAATTTTGGAAGAAGGCATCTACTACCCAAGTATGTTTGCTTGGACTCTGGGACAGAATTTTTCCTCAAATGTCTATTGTTTGCAGAAGTAAAGAGGCACATCTCTGGTACACCTTTATCCATTTATGAGGTTTAAGAATGTGTATGTTTGTGTGTTTGTCTAGCATCTATTCGTATGGATCTGCCTAGGTCTTGCTTAACAAACTCACTGTGCAGCTCTTCCGAGGTGGTATAAAAGTTACCTTCAGAAGCAAACTGTATTACAGAGCCTGTTCCCTAGCCTACAGGACTAGCTTGAAGAGGTGGCAAGAATATGTTCCTCCTTGTTCGTTTATTTATGTTGTCTGTTGTTACAGTACAGAGCACTACAGATTTCCCATCTCTATCAAAAGTACTGACGAGCCTGAATGACTGCCCTAATCTCTTATGTTTATGGGTAGTTTTACCTTCCTAAGACTCCATCTGTCTTGCACTTTCATTTCCAAGGTCTGTATAACCCAGGTCATGTCTCAGGCATCTGTGTCTTTGGGCAAGGTGGTCTGAAGGGTCTCTGTCTGGGTTCCTTTGGACTAGTAGCATCCACCACTCTGGCAACCTCCTTACATGGAAGTAGGAATTGTGTGCTCCAAGAGGAGAGACTGCTAGTGCCATGTAGCCTGTCAGAACCACTGAAGTCTCCTCACGTAAGGTCTGGTTAGTGCCATTTGACCCAAAATGCTCAGGGATTCCCCGGCTTTTACTACTGAGCTACCCAGCATGCCCTTAAAAGTACCGTTGTGTTAGGAACTTACCATAAATACAGATGTTTAGAGTAGTTTCACTGTTGCAGTACTCACTTTTTGGATATCTTGCCTGCAGGTAGCTCACAGCTGGACAGTCTCCCCAGAGTTCCATCCTCTCCCAGTGCTATGCTCAGCATCCTCTTTGCAATGAGAGCACATCAGTTATACAAAGAGTGCACTGGTTAGTGCAATCTCCAGATCTCTCTTGGTCTGGTAGAACCAGGCCTGAATCCCCTATGCTCAGCATCCTCTTTGCAATGAGAGCACATCAGTTATACAAAGAGTGCATTGGTTAGTGCAATCTCCAGATCTTTCTTGGTCTGGTAGACCCAGGCCTGAATCCCCTAGCCTTACAGCACTGTGGACCCAGTTGGTAGGGGTCTAACAAGCTAACCCTCTTTCCTTTTTGCAAAAAAGGCAAACAGCGGATTACTTTTCTCAAATTTTCAGTTCAGTCTAGGTAAAATCTCAGCTGTCACTGTACATCAAGGGAATGAAGGATCCTCTCTGCTGAATTTTGAGGATTAGGAAAAAGGATTGGGTGTTGAATGTTCTCTTTTAATGTCAGTTCAGGAAGCACTTTAGGCATAAAAGAAGAATTGGTTCATAATGTCACTTTTGCACATTAGCACTTGCAATTCTAAAACTTGGGTTCATAGGTCAGTACTAGGCTAACTGCCCCTGTGGGTAGAAGTTATTGCCATCAAGAACATCATCTTCCATGAAAGGAACTGAACAGGGAAGAGACTGCTGATTCAAAGATCGGCAAGATCAACTTTTCAAGCACAAAGCAGAGGTCCTATGGTGGAAGTCTGAGTCCCAGGTAAACTAAGGTAGACCTTTCCCCTAAACTGTTTAATTCAGGATATGGACTATAAAGATGGTGCCAAAAGAAGTCAGGCTGAAATAGCAGATGGATGTACTTTAACAGATGTGAAAGCTACACCAGATTTATAGAGGAACGCTGCACCTCAGCCCCTGGACAGGCACCAGAAGGAGATCCTTTTCCATTTTGCTGGATATGATTTTCTTCTGCTGGATTTCCTATAGCCACTTTCATAACATTTAGCATATTTTCTGAGAATGTGTACCTTTCTGGGATTAGTGAGAGCTTATTCAGACTGTCACGTTCAGTGTGGCCAGGTGTGGGTGCGGGAGGGAACCTTTCTTTTGCACAACAAGGCCTGCTCACTGAGGTAGCACTTTGCATTTTTAACTTACAAAATATGGTGATCTCTGCCTAACATATAAAGCTATGTCAAACCCAGAGCTGTTGGACATGCTACACCTAACGAAATCCTAATCCCTCCAAGCTACAAGCTCTAGGGGCCTAAACCTTGTCACCACAATAAACAGGACATGCTGGAGGGATAGATTCCTGTCCCAGAGACTTCCTATACTCTGGAACAAGCTACTCATCTATGTCAAGCAAAGTTCTTCATTAGCACTCTTCAAGAAAAATCTTGATGAGTGGATGGGAAATAGGAAATACACCCCGGGGGATCACTTCTGTGTGTCTGCTGGACAGTGGCACAGGAAAATAACTTTCTTGGGTGGCGTAAGCTATGGTACCTTGCTGGCTAGGCTTACGTAGGCCCTTGGGCTGATAGCCTACTACCTACCTATGATCATTTTTGGGTTTGCCTCCTCTACTTTTTCCAGTACCCAAGGAATAAAGGTTATGGGAGGGAAAACATACAGAAACAGATCTGTTCATCTCAGGGAACGGTATCTGCCCTCCAGACTCCTGGAGTTGCTAGTCTTGAGCAAAACTGTTTCAGCCCCCTGTTCAGATGACAAGCAAACATGTCTATTTCCAGCATTCCTGATTTATTGGGCAAGTCTTAAAAAGTCTCCACTTGTAGCATCTATATGTGGGCTCTGCTTAAGTTCTTCTCAGTCTATCAGCTACAACCTTCTGTTATGAAGGGGGTATATGTGGCCTTTGGCAATATATATATATATATATATATATATATATATATATATATACACACACACATTTATACATGGCCTTCAGGGATACTCCCCCTCCTCACCACAACCCAGTTTCACATAGAACTATCACAACTGCAAAACAAACACATAAACACACAAAGACATACTCGGAGGCACTGATCAAAAATCTACCAAAACTACAGAGGCCTCCAAAGCAGACACCCAAGCAACTGCCACCTCAAGACATAAGACATGCAACACATAGTTCTCAAAGTCAGTGTGCTAAACAGTCACAGCCCTTAAGGCCAAACACAATGCCAGACACACTTGTTATAGGTGACTCCATAGTCAGACACACTGACGTCCCACTCACCAGACTGAACAAGGAAAAGATCACAGTAAGCTGCCTGTCAGGCGCTAGAATCCGCCACATAACACAAGCACTCAGGTCACTCCACAGCAAGTACAAGTATGACTCGGTCATTGTCCATGCCAGTGTGAACGACCTGAGACGTACCTCCCTGGACTACATGAAAAGAGACATAGAGGAGCTCTCAGATTATGTAGCCCAGGCCGGTATGACCCTGACCCTGAGCAGTATCCTACCCTCACCAAGAATGATGCCACAATACAGAGACAAAATGATCAGCTTTAAGAATTGGCTTAATTACTGGTGTCATTCTAAGGGGATCCAATGTCTGTCTGCCTGGGATGACATGCTTGACAAGCCACGCTGCTTCGCAAGGGACGGCTTGCACCTGTCACCCCTGGGCTTCCGGATATTGGCAAAGGCTCTTGCCACCCCCATAGTGCCTTTTTTAGGCAAGGCTCAAATGATAAACCTACCGCCCTAGAAAACAAAAATGGAGAAAAACTAAGGGTAATACTGCTCAATGCCAGAAGTCTAAACCTCAAGATGCATGCCCTCAAGCCCTCCTCAGTATGGAGAACATCGATGTCTGTGCTGTGACTGAAACCTGGTTCAAGGCTCCTGAGAGCACCCCAGCACTATCAGGTTATACCTCATATCATGCGTTCCGCCCCAAAATCCGGACCGAACCAGAAAAGGAGGGGGAGTATCCATATTCATAAAGGATACCCACACCTCCAGGTTAGTGGCAACGCACAAAGCATCGGAGACCATCCAGGTGCAATTAACCATAGGTAAAACTGCCCTACAGTTTGTAACATGCTACAGACCACCTTCTCAAACTCAGGAAACCCACACAGCCTTCCTGAAGACACTGGAAAGTATGAATGTCTCTCCAAACACCATCATATTGGGTGACTTCAACTACCCAAACATAGACTGGGAACATTACTCAAGCCCCAACACCCTAGCCCAAAGGTTCCTTGAGTTCATAAACTCAAATGCTATGGAACAACTAGTCACCATTCCCACAAGAGGAGAAAATATACTAGACCTGATCATCACAAACATGGGGACAAAATGCTCCACACGGAAGTATATCCCTCATTGGTGAGATCAGACCATAAATTAATCTCACTGGAGATCCACATCCCGCCCCCACCCCAGCAAAAAAGACCACAGTGAAGAACTTCTCAAAAGCAAACTTCACACTTCTTAAGACTGGAGTGGTATACTTCAAGGCCCCCGAGCCAGTGGAAACCACAACCCACGCTGCTGAAACCCTTACAAATGCCTTCTATGAGCACCTCCAGGAATGTATGGATCAAGCAATCCCTAATAAAATCAAGACCCTTTCCACCAAAGGCAGGCGCCCGGTCTGGTGGACTCCAGCCATAAACAAACTCTACAACAACAGGAGAAAGCTACTACATGACAGAGCAAAATCCCTAAATGGGAAGGCATCTCTGATCAATACTAGCAAAAAACTACGATCACTCATAAAATCATCCAAGGCCAACTTTGAGAGAAAAATCGCTAATGACACAAAAGACAATCATAAAGCCTTCTTTAGCTAGGTTAGAAACCTGGGTGGAAACTCCCAGATATGCTCAGAATTAGTCCAAAATGATAAAAAAATCACTGAACCCACAGACATTGCCAACATACTGGCAGACAGGTTCAGTGCAAATTTCTCCTCCCTCCCCCAAAGGAGAAATATCTATCCCACCAGAGTCTAGCCTCCCAAACATCTCAGATGCCCAGGTGAGAGCTGCTCTCTCTAAAGCAAAAAAACACAGCATCAATGGGACCGGACGGTGTCCCCGGCTGTGTGCTACACGAACTCAATGAGGAACTAAACCCACACATAAGGCTGCTGTTTAATCTTAGCCTTACTAGAGGATACTTACCCAAAGAATGGCGTCGGCAACTGTGGTCCCACTCCACAAAGGCGGTGCTTCTACGGACCCTGGAAATTACCGCCCCATAAGCTTGACGAGCCTTGTCTGCAAAGCTATGGAGAGGATCATAATGGAACTCATAAATAAAGACATTGGGGACCTACAGACACTGGATCCTACCCAATTTGGCTTTGTCAAGGGCAGATCCTGCCTCTTGAACTTGGTCGACTTTTTGAAACAGTCACTAAGGCCATTGATGAGGGTAAGGCAGTTCACACAGCCTACCTTGACCTAGCAAAGCGTTCGACACAATACCCCACTCGGGCATCATAGAAAAGCTCACCAGCTTAGATGTAAACCCATGTCACAAGATGGGTTGCAAACTGGCTCAAGGACAGAACACACAGGGTTAGAGTTGCTGGTGCCATGTCAGACTCTAAGCCGGTCACGAGCGGTGTCCCACAGGGCTCAGACCTGGGCCCCCTCTTGTTCGGCATTTATTTTTCTGAAGTGCAGGCAAACATAGGGGGATTGTGGCTGACAAAATTTGCAGATGACTGCAAACTGGGCACCATAATTGACACTCCATCAGACACAGACATCCTCCAGAAAGGTCTCATAGAAATGTATAACTGGTGCCAGAGCCATGGCCTTAAGCTAAATGCCAAAAAATGTATAGTCATACCCTTTGGGAAAAACAAGGTAACCCCTAATTACCACATAGGTGGCAATCCATTAAACACGGAAGAAGTTATCAGGAACCTGGGGACCCAAGTTGACAGTAACCTCTCTTTTGACACTCACATTGCCAAAGTGGTTAGGAAGACCTTCTACATTGCCCACCTGATCATGAAGGGATTCACATCCAGATCAGGAGAGGTCATTGTACCCCTGTACTCTTCACTTATCAAACCAATGATTGAGTACAACGCCCCATTCGGAATGTACCTTACCCGACACCTGCAGCAGTTGGAAAGACCCCAAAAGTTCCTCACTAAAAGGATAAAGGGGCTCAAACATATGTCATACGTTGCCCGACTGAAGAAACTCCAGCTCTATTCAGTCGCATACCGTCTGCTCAGAGGTGATCTGTGCCTGACATACAAGGCCATGTCCAACCCGGAATTAATGGACATGCTCCACCTCAAAAAATCCAAATCCACCAGAGCCATGAGAGCAAGAGACTTAAACCTCAACACGGATATAAATAGGACGTGCTGGAGGGAAAGATTCATCACCCAGAGACTCCCTACACTATGGAACAGAATCCCAGTCCATGTGAGGCAGAGCCCCTCACTGACTCTGTTCAAGAGAAATCTTGACGAGTGGATGGGAGATCGTAGGTTTACCCCGGGAATCATCTCTGTATCACTGCTGGACAGAGGCACAG
Source organism: Protopterus annectens (assembly GCF_019279795.1). Lineage (NCBI taxonomy): Eukaryota > Metazoa > Chordata > Ceratodontiformes > Protopteridae > Protopterus > Protopterus annectens. The sequence goes on from NC_056742.1 coordinate 490,879,882, forward strand.
CAAACTAATGGGTATAGTATTCTCATCCTAAGGGGTGGTGAAAGCCACACACACTCTGGCTAGGCTTTTAAATGCCCCAGGGCAGATAGCCTAGTATGAACCTATGAACCTAAGAGTGAGTTTCTCCTTGTTTGTACCACAGTTACCACATCGTTGTGATGCTGTCTGTCTTCACTTACAGGACTCTCCCTTGCATAGCAGGAAGAAACGCTTTCAACGCCAGGATGAGCATCATCATTTCCTCGATGTTCATGTGAAACTTTCTTATCCAGTCTCTCCACATTCATTGGACCAAAAGGTTCCCATATAATAGCCTCATGCAATGTCTAAGGAGTCTGAAGTAAGGATCACTGTTGGCTCCGGGGGCTGAAAGGGTATCCCCTTGTTAAAGAAATATTTCTGTATCCAGAAGATGTCTTTCTTTATACACAATGGAGAAATACTGCTTTCCAACTTGTGCAGGTGCTGACTACACCTGTTTTCCAAGTATCGCAGACACGTTCTCATGTGCAGGCACACAAAAGGAACCCTCTGAATGCATGCTGTCATGTACCCTTTAAAGTCTCAGACAGTGTATAGTTGCAATCTCCTCTTTTAAGATGAAGCTGGTGAGGTAGTTCTTCAACATCTTAGGTTTATTCTGCGGTAAGGAGGCCCTGCACAGAACAGTGTCCAGGAATGCTCCCAGAAAGGTCACTCTTGAAGGATTTCTCCAAGGTGACCATCAGAACAAGGTTTCTGAAGTACTTTAGGGTGAAAGTCATGGCATTCAAATCACCATGGTAGGAATCTGCTATTATTGGGTATTTGTCTAGGTAAGGAAAAATCTGAATGTCCTTTGTCCTGAAAAAGGCTATTCATGAATAATGCACTCAACCCTGCTGCAAATCTTAGGAATTTTTTACCACCTTTGCTTATGGGGATATTATGACAGGCATCCTTCAAGTTTAGGGTCACCATGTTGGCTCCTTCAGGAATGAGTGGCAGGAGTCCTTGAAGTGTGCGTATTCCGAAATGGGTACCCCTAAGAATTGCTTTTGGAAGGAACGGTACAGAATGGGCCTCTAAGACCAATTTTTCCTTGGTACCAAGAACAGCATGGAATAAAATCCTGTGTCTTCTTCCTCGAGGTACCTTATTCTCTGACTCCTATCTCTAGCATATCTTTTAGAAGTGGAGGGATGAAGTGTGGCTGCTCACTTCTGAGAACTTGTGGGATACCTCTGCACTGAGATCCTTCATGATCAGGGGGTCCAGAGTAGATTCTTCTGAAAGGATTTAGAATCCTAGACTTCTCCACAGTCTGAAATAGGCACCATGCATCCTCAGAATCAAAGCTAACCCAAGCACAGCAAATCTTGTTTCAAGTCTGTATCCTCAGTCTCTTCTACCTTGGGGGTCCTCCTCTGTTTCAAAGGGTCTGGTGACTCTTCTACCTTGGGTCCTCCTCTGTTCCAAAGGTCTGGTGACTCTTCTACCTTGGGTCCTCCTCTGTTCCAAAGGTCTGGTGACTGCTCTACCTTGTGGGTCCTCCTCTGTTCCACAGGTCTGGTGACTCTTCTACCTTGGGTCCTCCTCTGTTCCAAAGGTCTGATGACTCTTCTACCATGGGTCCTCCTCTGTTCCAAAGGTCTGGTGACTCTTCTACCTCGGGTCCTCCTCTGTTCCAAAGGTCTGGTGACTCTTCTACCTCGGGTCCTCCTCTGTTCCAAAGGTCTGGTGACTCTTCTACCTTGGGTCCTCATCTGTTCCAAAGGGTATGCTGACAAGAAAACATACAGGAGTGACAGTGAATGTCCTAAAACAAAGGGTAGCAGCTGTATGCACTTTCTTCCCCAAATCTATCAAGGGCTGTATTCTCCTTGATATATAGGATATGGTCTCTGGTAACAACCAAAAAACTATTCCCTTGCTAGAATACAGGGACCCCACATATGGAACAGCTAATGGGTTCTGGTACAAATACTTGCGAGAATCCTTGAGCCTATAAAACTGGTGAGGCCTCCTGGGAGCAGGAGGAAGCCAGACAGGTTCCACTGATGCATTAAGAAAGATATCTTCCAGGATTTGCAGCACCGCACCAGAGGGACAGCTAGTGCCCTAGGCTCAAGGAGGTCCATGAAGGCCCAATGTCATCACTGAGGAAAGGTATTTCCGAAGAGAAAGTCCACTTGGTTGGGAAGCAGAGGACAGGGGAGTCCTTGGTGTTTAAATCTATTGTCTCTACTGATGGGAACTTGCTCACATACGGCAGTTCACCAGCCTCCGAGTCATAGGAGTCAGATTCTATTAATGGGGAATTTTTCTTCTCTTCTTAGAAGGGGCAGTGGACACCGGCTAAGTATCAGGTTCAGGGCTTCTGGAGCCAAGACAGGACATGAGAGTTTTAGCAAGCTGAACTTGAGTCTGAAGAAAATTGGGGGTAGTGGGTGGGTAAAGGCACTGCCTGGTCTAGGCTGAGGCTAGCTGGGCTGCACCTGCTTTGCTTTTGTTGTCTTGTGCCTTCTATGATCTGACGGCCATATTTGAGGCCTCAGGTAATGGACAGGCAAATAATGTCTCAATACGCTCGCTAGGGAATTCCTCGCATAGAATTACGATACTGCCTTCCCCTTAATGTCTCAATACGCTCGCTAGGGAGTTCCTCGCATAGAATTACGATACTACCTTCCCCTTAATGTCTCAATACGCTCACTAGGGAGTTCCTCGCATAGAATTACGATACTGCCTTCCCCTTAATGTCTCAATACGCCCGCTAGGGAGTTCCTCGCATAGAATTACGATACTGCCTTCCCCTTAATGTCTCAATACGCTCGCTAGGGAGTTCCTCGCATAGAATTACGATACTGCCTTCCCCTTAATGTCTCAATACGCTCGCTAGGGAGTTCCTCGCATAGAATTACGATACTGCCTTCCCCTTAATGTCTCAATACGCTCGCTAGGGAGTTCCTCGCATAGAATTACGGTACTGCCTTCCCCTTAATGTCTCAATACGCTCGCTAGGGAGTTCCTCGCATAGAATTACGATACTGCCTTCCCCTTAATGTCTCAATACGCTCGCTAGGGAGATCCTCTCATAGAATTATGATACTGCCTTCCCCTTCCATAATCACAATACAGGCCTTGGAGGCTGAAGGGTCTTCATCTGTTGAAAGAACCTCAGAAGTTTTGATCTGGAATGAATTGCCAGTAACCAAAGACAAAGGTGTCTCTGAAGCAGATGTACAAGAGGCCACAGCCACTGCCAAACTGTATTCTACAACAGGAAGCTGTGATAGTGCCTTGCCTCATACAGAGAAACTGGAGCTTGGAAATCCTGAGTCATCAGTTACACTTTCAGGTTTCTTATACTTCTTCCTTTTTTCGGTGTTTTTTTTTTTTGAGCAAGGTTCTCCAAGGCCTTGGACAATGCCATGTGAGTCCAAAACCAGGCTCATATCCCCTTTTTAGCAGTGAATGCCTGTAGTGACATTTGGCAATGACTATTGTCCTTAGGATGGAAAATGCACAGTGTGGACAGGAGTCTTCATACTGATATTTACCCAACTGTCCGCAACGTGCTCTGGGCCAAGGAAAAAAGGTACCTACGGGGTATTTGTCTGTTTCTAAGAGAAGACCAATCAATGTACTACATAAGCTGCAAACAGCATACGACCAACACAAACTACAGAGGAAGAAAGTTCTGAATATAGCACCAGCCAACACTCCACTTATACCGCTGTCCTCCACAGTGGAAAAAGGACGTCAAATGGAGCCCTGGAGAGGGTAGACCTCTGGAAAACAGGCTACCTGCAGGCAGAATGCCCCAAAAATGAGGACTGCAACAGTGAATACCACAATAAACATCAAGGCAAAAAGACACTCTACTTTCTCCTGTGATAAGTAACTTTTGTTGAGATGAAGTACAAGAAGGCCCTCCAGCACCATCAGTGCTCTAGCTTGGCATAAACTGCATGTTGAGATGAAGTACAAGAAGGCCCTCCAGCACCATCAGTGCTCTAGCTTGGCATAAACTGCATGTTGAGATGAAGTACAAGAAGGCCCTCCAGCACCATCAGTGCTCTAGCTTGGCATAAACTGCATGTTGAGATGAAGTACAAGAAGGCCCTCCAGCACCATCAGTGCTCTAGCTTTGCATAAACTGCATGTTGAGATGAAGTACAAGAAGGCCCTCCAGCACCATCAGTGCTCTAGCTTTGCATAAACTGCATGTTGAGATGAAGTACAAGAAGGCCCTCCAGCACCATCAGTGCTCTAGCTTTGCATAAACTGCATGTTGAGATGAAGTACAAGAAGGCCCTTCAGCACTATCAGTGCTCTAGCTTTGCATAAACTGCACCTCAGTTTATTCATGAAAAAATATCCTGTTGAAGCAGTCAAGTTTGTACTTCAGTGACTGCTACATCTCCTGAATTTGTGACAGGTTAAGTGTGGACCTCGATGCCCTTAGTCTTGCAGTTAGCATTCACTGGTACTAGACATCTTGTAAAAACATCAGGCTAAGTAGACAAACTAAAGAGCAAGGAGGTAAACTGATAATGGTTACCGCCCCACTACAAACTTCAAATACTGCCCGTTTACTCTGACAGCAGGTACCTCTTAGACAGTATGGTTGTGTTACGAACTTTTCATAGGCATACATATTCAATCAACTTCACTGTTGTAGTCCTCATAGTTGGGATATCTTGCAAGTAGCCAATGGCTGGCCTGCCTTCCAAAATTCTACCATCCCCCAGGGCTTTAGCCAATGCTCTCTCACCAAAGACATTGATGGTATAAAGGGTGCATTGGCTCACAGTGCTATTAGACCTTTCTTGCTCCTACAAAATCTAAAGAAAATACCTTGGTGCCAGAGCCCCACTGCTCCAGGTCTACTCCTGAGAACCCCCAATCAAGTTCCCTATTGAAATCTCAAAACTAACTTTGTCATATTCTAAGAGATCAGAAAAAAGAGAGGAAATCCAGGAAAGAGTGAATACTGACCACTCTTCTCCTTCAAACATGGGAAGTGCACCCCCATATCCCCTTCTGAACCTATATATACCAATTGCAAGTTTGCCACACATTACAGAAAAGTGAATATTCCAAGCAATGGCAATCATTTTTTTTTTAAAAACAAGAAACATCTTTATTAAATTACCATTTATGACATAGGTTCATAGGTTAGTACTAAGCTAACTGCCCTTGCAAGCCTAGCCAATTATCCCTTGTGAGACTCGAACCCTGCACCTTGTGTTTGTAAGGCAAACACCTTAACCATTAGGCCACCCTCCCAACCCCCCCAAGGCAATCGTACATCTATAAAAATAAAAACAAACCATGTTGACATAATTTTAGTTGCAAACATTATACATCACTTATCCATCCAGTCAATGTCAGTCAAACATTACACAACTCATTCAAGTCATGCCATCTTTTAAATCTCTTTTCTCCTCCAAAACATTATTGCGCATATACTGTTTCCACAATTCCCACTTTTTTCCCTATGTAATTTGCTCCTTCCCTTTTCTAAATATCCCAGCTCCAGTTGTTTTATTTCTGTTTCTATATTTACTACTTCTAGAACAGATGGTTTAAACTTTGATTTCCATTTTGTAGTAACTGCTTTTTTGACAACCACTATAATTAGACACAGCAAGGCCTTACCGTGTCTAGGGAGTTCAGATTCTGTATCAGAGCTCAAAAAATAATTTCCTTAATTATACCAATTTGCTCACACACTACTTCCGTAGGCAATGGCAATCTTGGACTTAGTATGTGTAAGTTCAGATTTTCAGCAATGTGAGTCCTGAGATTTTAAATGGTACTCCCCATCCCTCTCTCCGGGTAGAAGCAGGCAAAGGAGGGATGGAGGCCAGGTTAGGTAGCCACCCCATCCCACAACAGAATACAAACAGGTGAAATGAAAGAAAGAGGGAAGGATGGAGAGTATCGGGATTTCAACAGTGAATTTATACAAACATCTACATTTATACTAAGATGCGAAACACAACTACATTATATGTTTGTCATATTATTCATGGCTGCAGCTTTCACATTTGGGAAGATTTCCAAAGCAGAATGTTCGGGGGAGTAAAACAGTCATTTGAATATAATGCCATTGAAGATGGCAAAAGCAACATCTGCACTGACCCTGAAAGGTTCCCTAAGTTGTGCTTGGAGAAGGTGTGGGCAGATGACCGGAACAGAGTGGTGGCAGAAGTGGCTCTGCTAGACTGGGCCCTAATCTGGCTTTCTATAGTAGGTCTTCCATGATACAAGTAACAGAATGAAATGCAATGTGCCATCCATTTAGATAGTCTGTTTCTTAAAAGGTTTGCCCTCTATCATTAAAAAAAAAAAAAAACAAAAAGCTGATCAGACTGTCTGAATTCCTTTGACCTGTGTTCATAGAATCACAAATATTTATACACATCAAAATAATGCAGAGTCTTTTGTCACACATGCTGTGGTTTTGGAAAGAAAACTGGTATTTGGATAGTTTAATTGAAGGACATTTCAGTAATTACCTTGGGTATGGGGGGGTATGGGCCTGAAGTTCAGAGGTCCTTCTTGCAGATATAACAGCCACCATAACCAGATAATTCCAAGACAGGTATTGAAGGGATGATGAAATAGCTGTTTCAGGGTCAGTTTTTCTAGTGCACACAGTTAACATCCCATAAGAAGTGGTTTTCTTTTCTGGTGGTGTAAGTTGAATGACCCCCTTGAGGAACTATTTTACGGAGACTCTACAGTAAAAGGGGGCTCCACAGGAAGACAGGCTGAAACAGCAGTAAAGTACAGTTTTGCACCTACCATAAATGTAGATGTTCAAGTGTATACCCTGCTGCAGTCATCACACTTGGGTTATCCTGCCGTCAGGCGGTCCTGCAGTCGGCCAGAATTCCAAAGTCTTGGTCTGGTGTCAGTTGCTGTCGTTTCTTCCCTGACGTCAGAGCGCCAGGGGTATATCAGAGGTATCCAACGCCATTTTCTTCAGTTTTTCTTGCCCCATATGTCAGGTGCCCCTAATAGGTAGGCAATAATATATGCATGTATATAGCTATCTTGAAAAAAGTAAAACAAAACCCTTAGGCACAAATACACCACAGAGGTTGTATAGAATAGAGATAAGTTCAGCTAGTTTTAGAGGGGAGGGCAACCTGGACTGCAGCAAGGTATACCCTCGAACATCTACATTTATAGTAGGTACAAAACTGTACTATGTTCATCATGTTACCATGCTGCAGTCATCACACTTGGGTAGAATCCCAAAGCTAAGGATGGGCGGAGGAGTCAAACAGGGTTAGAGGGGGCTAGAAGGCCCTGCAAAACTGCAGTGGCGAAGCCCGCCCTGGTCTTAGAGTAAAGTGGTAAGTGATAATGTTTGGTGAAGGTGTGTACTGAACTCCAAGTTGCAGCTTCCAGAGTATCCTTGGTTGGTACCCCCCTGAGGAAGGCTGTAGATGTAGCTGCTGCCCTGGTAGAGTGGGGCCTTATGGTAGCAGGAACTGGTTTTCCATGGTGGGTGTAACAAAAACATATGCAATGTCCTATCCATTTGGAAATGGTTTGTTGTGAGATAGCCTTTCCTTGTGATGCTGTAGCATAGGATACAAGAAGCTGGTCAGATTTTCTGAAAACCTTAGTTTTATCCAAGTAGTAACGTAGCTGTCTGTGAAGGTCCAAGGAATGCAGGAGTCTTTCTCCTTTGTTCTGTGGATTTGGAAAGAAGGTGGGTTCATAGGTTCATACTAGGCTATCTGCCCGAGGGCATTTACAAGCCCAGCCCATAGTTTTGTGGCTTACGCCACCCCTTTAGTATGGGGAACTATACCCATTATTTTGCTGTGCCTCTGTCGAGCAGTGACACTGAGGTAATCCCTGGGGTATATCAGCGATCTCCCATCCATTGGTCAAGATTTCTCTTGAACAAGGCCAGCGAGGTGCTCTGCCTCACATATACCGGGATTTTGTTCCACAGCATAGGGAGTCTTTGGGTGATGAATCTATCCCTCCAGCACGTCCTATTAATAGCCGTGTCGAGGTTTAAGTCTCCGCCCTTGTGGCTCTGACAGATCTAGATTTTTGAGGTGAAGCATATTCATCAAATCTGGGTTTGACATGGCCTTGTATGTTAGGCAAAGGTCACCTCTGAGCAAGCGGAGAGCGACTGAATAGAGCTGGAGTTCTTTCAGTCGGGCAGCATAGGACAGATGTTTGAGACCCTTTATCCTTTTGGTAAGGAACTTTTGTGGCCTCTCCAGCTGCTGCAAGTGTCGGGTCAGATACATTCCAAATGGGGCATTGTACTCAATCATTGGTCTGATGAGTGATGAGTATAGGGAGACTATGACCTCCCTTGATCTAGATGAGAATCCCTTCATGATAAGGTGGGCAATGTAGAAGGTCTTCCTAACTACTTTAGCTACATGGGTGTCGAATGACAGACTACTATCAACCTGGGTCCCCAGGTCCCTGATAACTTCTTCTGTGCTCAGTGGATTGCCACCTATTTGGTAGCTAGGGGTAACCTTGTTTTTCCCGAAGGGTATGACTATGCATTTTTGGCATTTAACTTTAGGCCATGGCTCTGGCACCAGTTATCCGTTTCTGTGAGACCCTTCTGAAGGATATCTGTGTCAGATGTGTTTTCTACTATGGCGCCCAGTTTGCAGTCATCTGCAAACTTTGTCAGCCATAACCCTCCTGTGTTAGCTTGTACTGCGGAAAAGTAGATGCCAAACAAGAGTGGGCCCAGGACTGAGCCCTGTGGTACACCACTTGTGACAGGCTTTGAGTCTGACATGGCGCCAGCAACTCTGACCCTGTGGGTTCTGTCACTCAGCCAGTTTGCAACCCATCTTGTGATGTATGGGTTAACATTTAAGCTGATGAGTTTTTCAATGATACCGAGTGGGGTATTGTATCAAGGCCTTCGCCAGATCGAGGTAGGCTGTATGGACTGCCTTTCCCTCATCAATGGCTTTGGTGACTGTTTGAAAAAGTCAACCAAGTTTAGAAGGCATGATCTGCCTTTGACAAAGCCAAACTGGGATGGATCCAAGGTCTGCAAGTTCCCTATGTCTTTATTTATGAGGTCCATTATGATCCTCTCCATGGCTTTGCAGATAAGGCTTGTCAAGCTAATGGGCGGTAATTTCCAGGGTCGGTGGAGGCACCGCCTTTGTGAAGTGGGACCACAGTTGCAGTGCGCCACTCCTGGGTGTATCCAGAGGTAAGACTATGATTAAACAGCTGTCCTAGCTGTGGGTTTAATTCCTCGTTGAGTTCGTGGAGCACACAGCCGGGGACACCATCAGGTCCCATGGATGCTGTGTTTTTGCTTTGGAGAGCAGTTCTCACTTGGGCGTTGGAGATGTTTGGGGGCTGCAATCGCTTGGTATAGATATCTCTCCTTTTGGGGAGGGGAGAAGTTTGCACTGAACCTGTCAGCCAGTATGTTGGCAATGTCTGTAGGATCAGTAATCTTCACATCATTTTGAACTAGTTCTGAGCATATCTGGGAGTTTCCTCCCAGGTTTCTAACATAGCTAAAGAAGGCCTTATGATTGTCTTTTGAGTCTTTAGCTATTTTTCTCTCAAAATTTGCTTTGGATGATTTTATGAGAGCTCTTAGTTTTTACTTATAGTGATCAAGGGTGTCTTACCTTTTAAGGATTTTGCTCTATCTTGTAGTAGCTTCCTCCTTTTGTTGTAGAGTTTGTTTATGGCTGGGGTCCACCAGACTGGACGCTTGCCTTTGGTACAAAGAGTCTTTGTTTTGCTTGGGATTGCCTTATCCATGCATTCCTGCAGGTGCTGGTAGAAGGCATTTGTAAGTGATTCAGCGGCTTGAGTACTGTTTTCCGCCGGCTCGGGGGCCTTAAAGGAGACCACACTAGTCTTTAGAAGTGTGAAGTCGGCTTCGAGAAGTTCTTTACTGTGGTCTTTTTATTTCAGGTGGGGTGGGATGAGGACCTCCAGCGAGATTAGTTTGTGATCTGATCTCACCAGTGAGGGGTATACTTCGGTGTTGAACATTGTGCTCCCATGTTCGTGATGATGAGATCAAGTATGTTTTCTCCTCTTGTGGGGATGGTGACTAGTTGTTCCATGGCATTTGAGTTAATGAATTCCAGGAACTTTTGGGCTAGGGTGTTTGGGCTTGAGTAGTGTTCCCAGTCTATATTAGGGTAATTGAAGTCACCTAGTATGATGGTGTTTGGTGATACATTTATCCCCTCTAGTGTTTTCAGGAAGGCCATGTGAGGTTCCTGAGTTTGTGAGGGTGGCCTGTAACATGCTACAATTTGCAGAGCAGTCTTGCCTATGGTTAATTGCACCTGGATGGTTTCCGATGCATCGTGCGTTGCCACCAGTCTTGAGGTGTGGGTGTCCTTGATGAATATGGATACCCCCCCCTCCTTTCTTGGTATTGTCCGGATTTTGGGGCCGGAACGCATGATATGAGGTAAAACCTGATAGTGCTGGGGTGCTCTCAGGAGCCTTGAACCAGGTTTCTGTCACAGCACAGACATCAATGTTCTCCATACTGAGAAGGGCCTCGAGTGCGTGCATTTTGAGATTTAGACTTCTGGCATTGAGCAGCATTACCCGTAGTTTTTTTCCTTTTTTGTGTTCTAGGGTGGTAGGTTTAGAATTTGAGCCTTGCCTAAAAAAGGCACTATGGGGGTGGCAAGGGCCTTTGCCAATATCCGGAATCCCAGGGATGACAGGTGCAAGCCGTCCCTTGCGAAGCAGCGTGGCTTGTCCAGCATGTCATCCCAGGCAGACAGACATTGGATCCCCTTTGAATGACACCAGAGTTTAAGCCAATTGTTAAAGCTGATCATCTTATCTCTGTATTGTGGCATCATTCTTGGTGAAGGTAGGATACTGCTCAAGGTCAGGGTCATACCTGCCTGGGCTACATAATCAGAGAGCTCCTCAATGTCTCTTTTCATGTAGTCCAAGGAGGTACGTCTCAGGTCGTTTACACCAGCGTGGACAATGACTGAGTCGTATTTGTACCTGCTGTTGAGAGACCTGAGTGCTTGCGTTATGTGGCGGATTCTAGCGCCCGACAGGCAGCTTACTGTGACCTTCTCCTTACTCAGTCTGGTGAGCGGGACGTCAGTGTGTCTGACTATGGAGTCACCAATGACTAGTGTGTGTCTGGCATTGTGTTTGGCCTTAAGGGCTGTGACTGTTTGACACTCTGACGGTGAGGTCTATGTGTTGCAGGTGTTGTGTTCTGAGGTGGTGGTTGTTTGGGTGTCTGCTTTGGTGGCCTCTGCTGTTTTGGTAGATATTTGATCAGAGCCTCTGAGTATGTCTTTGTGTGTTTGTGTGTATGATTTGAGGTTGTGATGGTACTATGTGAGACTGGGTCTATAGTGTGTGTGGTAACCTTCTCCTCCTGACTGGTCTTGCCTGTCCTATGTTGAGAGAGCTCAGCCTCCAGTTTGGCCGTATAGTTGCATCTCTCGCATGTGTTTGTGTTTTGTGGGAGGAGGAGAGGGTTGTCTGTGTACATGAGGCAATTGTAACATTGCCTCAATATTCCCAGGTTCACCAGCTGAGCAGGAGAGGACACTAGCAACTGATCCCTCGACATGCTAGAAGGACTAGACAAAAAAACTTTAAAAGAGATTCCGGGGGACGTGGGTGACCGAGAAATGGGGGTTTGCCTTTTTGGGGTGCTATCTATAAGAGTGCCGTATCAAGGTAATAAGTACTGTAGGAGCAAGTGCTAGGTTTAACAGATAGAGAATAGTCTACTTGGAGTCAAGTAGAGATGATCTTTTTAGTTATAGGATACGTTGATTAGATCAGTAGTATGGTTCGAGGAAGGTAGTTTTAAGGGAAAATTTGAAGAGTGGACTTTAGGTAGCCCGAATAGTTTAAACCTGCTTAACCGGCGCTGCCCTAGTGTGCAACAGTGGCAACTCCGCGCTAAATCGCGCTAATGAGCGCTAAAGCATGCTTTATAGCAGGGGGATGGAAAAGACAGGAAATGACCCAAAATGGCCAATAAACTACAAGTTACTGCCTTAAACCACTCCTCTGAGGACAAACAGGCAGCTCAGTACTCCCTACTTCCACTAGTGAGTAAAGAAACTACCCCTTGACCAAACAAGGAAAATGGAGAAACACAGGAACCAAGACAAAGCCCAGGGATCAGCAAATCTGATCACTGGAACAAACTAGTAGGAAAGTATGGAAAACAAGAGTATTTTTTTTGTTTTTTTCAAGTTTTTTTTCAGATAGGCAGAAAATACAATAAATGCTGTGTTTTTCGACTAAATGCTATCAAAAGCTAGTACACTTGAGTGTATTAGCCTGTTGTTTAACTTTTAAGCAAAACTTAAACAAGCAAGTGCAACAAACAATTCAAGCTATTAAAAACAGTAAAAACAGGTAATAGCAGAATAAAACAGGCAGAAATAGCAATCGAAAGGCTTAAAAAGTCGAAAATGCAGAAAAAATACTTAGAATCTGGAAAGTTTGTCTTTTCTGGTCTCTGCTGCTCTAGGAAATCTGCTGGACACCACGAGGAGCTGTGCTGAGTTCTCTATAGCCAGAAAAGCCCGCCAAAGTGTGCTTTATAGCAGGGGGCTGGAAAAGACAGGAAATGACCCAAAATGGCCAATAAACTACAAGTTACTGCCTTAAACCACTCCTCTGAGGACAAACAGGCAGCTCAGTACTCCCTAAATGGATGGTTTGATTTAGGGCCACACTGGATACCACCTTAGGCATAAAGGAGGGGTTAGTTCGTAGAGAAAAGTACAGTTTTGTACCTACCATAAATGTAGATGTTCGAGGATCCACATTGCTGCAGTCCTTACTATTGGGTAGTCCGCTGTCCAGTCGGCCCGAATACCAGAGTATATAGCTGACGTCGGTCAGGGCGCATTAGACTGACGTCAGTACTTCAGGGTACTAATGCGCATGACCGACGTCATATCCTCAGTCTTTTCTTGCCCCAGATGTCAGAAGACCCTAAAAAGACAAGGCCAAAATACCTGCACCAAAATTATGTACAATATATACAAAAATATCAACATATAACCTCACCTACACAACCACCCCTAAACACAGAGGGGAAGGAGGGAGGGCAAATTGGACTGCAGCAATGTGGATCCTCGAACATCTACATTTATGGTAGGTACAAAACTGTACTATGTTCTTCGTTCCACATTGCTGCAGTCCTTACTATTGGGTAGAATCCCAAAGCAGAGGTAAGGGAGGCTGGCAAATCATAAAGAAGTAGGAGCTGACAACATGCCCTGCAAAACAGCTGTGGCAAAACCAGCCCTAGACTTAGAGTAGATAGGAAGGTGATAATGCTTAGAGAAAGTATGCACTGAACTCCAAGTAGCTGCCTCCAAAATATCCTTAGTTGCCACCCCCCTTAGAAATGCTGTTGAAGTGGCAGTAGCCCTAGTGGAATGAGGCCTAATCCCAGCTGGAATCTCCTTGCCATGATGGGAATAACAAAATGCAATGCAAAAGCCAATCCACCTAGAAATAGTTTGTTTTGACACAGGCTTGCCCTGAACTCAAAGCAAAAGAAACAAACAACTGCTGAGACTGCCTAAAATCCTTAGTCCTGCTTAAATAATAACGCAATTGCCTGTGTACATCTAAAGTGTGCAAAATCTTTTCCCCTTTATTTTGGGGTCTGCATAAAAAGTAGGCAAATGAATAGTTTGGTTTAAAGCCACACTAGAAACCACCTTAGGCATAAAGGAAGGATTAGTACGTAATGATACCCTATCCTTATGGAAAATCAAAAGGGCTCTACTGCCATAAGGGCCTGCAACTCAGACACCCTTCTTGCAGAAGTAATAGCCAACAGAAAAGCAGTCTTCCATGACAAGTATTTCAATTCAGCAGTAGCCGCAGGCTCAAAAGGTTGTAGAGTAAGTTTTTCCAACACAAAATTGAGATCCCAAGCAGGAGTAGGAGCTCTACGTGGGGTCTTATATTCTTTGCCCTCTAAGAAACTGCTTGAACAAAGGATGCGAAAACAATGGTGGGTCACAATCATAGTGAGCTGAAATTGCTGCAGCATGAATCTTAATGGAAGAGAAGGACAAACCTTTGTCCAATAACTCAGTAAGATATTGAAGAGCCACACTCAAATTAGGCTCAGAAATCTCCAAATTCTTTGCTGTACTCCAAAATAAAAATCTCTTCCATTTTTCTGCGTACACTTTCCTTGTACTAGGTCTTCTAGCTTCCATAATCACATTTAAAACTTGTTGAGGAAGTTGAGACCTGCTGTGTTTCAACACAGAATATGCCAGGCTGTTAGATGAAGAGAGTGAAGCTTGACATTGAGCAGATGACCGTCCTTCTGAGATAACAGATGAGGAATCAGAGGTAAAGGCCATGGAGGCTTCTTTACCAGACTCCGTAGTAGTGGGTACCAGTGTTGCCGAGGCCAATCTGGAGCTATCAAAATCATCCTTGGCCTGTCTTGTCTGACCTTTAATAGTACCTTTGGAAGAAGAGGCAGAGGTGGAAAGGCATACACATGAAGGTTTTTCCAACTGAAAGACAGAGCATCCACTTTCCAAGCTGTGTGATGAAACCCTTTGTGCAATACTTTGGCAGCTGGTGGTTTAGTGGAGAAGCGAACAGATCTATGTCTGGAGTTCCCCATGACACTGTCAATTTCTGAAATACATGAAGATCCAGTTTCCACTGGGGATCCATGATTTGTCTGCTTAACACATCTGCTAAGGAGTTCTGTGCTCCCGGCAGAAACCTTGCCTGAAGAGTTAGTTGCAAGCTTAGCGCAGTCTCCCATAAAATCATTGCTTGCCTGCATAGAGGATAAGAATGTGTTCCCCTTGCTTGTTGATGTACCACATGACAGTTGTGTTGTCTGTTAGAATCAACACCTGCCCTGGAAGAAGTAACTCCTTGAAAGCCATTAATGCAAACTGGACTGCTAACATCTCCTTCATGTTGATATGTAGATGCTGTAGTCTGGCAGGCCACTTGTCTTGTATCCACTTTCCATTTAGATGAGCTCCCCAAGCAATGTCCGAGGCATCTGTCGTTAAAATCTGACTCGCCTCTGGCCGGGTCACAGAGAGTCCCTTGTTTAGGTGACATTCCTGAGCCCACCACAAAATTCTTTTGAAGGCAAGGTATTATTTGAATGACAGTGTCCAAATCCTGTCAGTGCTGTGTCCATACATTTTTGAGATACCATTGTAGCTTCCTCATATGCAGTTTGGCATTGGGAAGCACCAGAATACAAGATGCCATGAACCCTAATGCTTGAAGGACTGTCCTTGCAGTCAGCACGGACTGATGAGATAGTTGATGGAAGTAAAGTGATAGACTCTTTTGTTTGTCCGGGGTTAAAAAGGCCATCTGGGCTGCTGTATTCAGTCTCACACCCAGAAAGCACATGTCTTGAGAGGGTAGTAGACTGGACTTTATTTCGTTCACAGAATACCCTAGGCATCTTAGCACTGCTATAACATATTCCAGATGCTGTAGAAGGTCTTCCTTTTCTTGAGCCAGAATCAGGCAGTCGTCCAAGTAAGGATAGATTTGAATTCCTTGTAGCCTGAAGTAAGCTATCACTGGAGCCAGAACCTTTGTGAATACTCTGGGCGCAGTAGATAAGCCAAAGGGCAATGCAGAGAACTGATAATGAGAATTTCCAGCTCGAAACCGCAGATACTTCCTGCAACTTAGCCTTATAGGCACATGAAGGTAAGCTTCCTTGAGATCTAAAGTTACCATCCAGTGATCTTTGCCCAGCAGAGGTAAAAGCTGTTGTAACGTCAACATCTTGAACTTGGGAATGTCCAGATAAGTGTTGAGGAGAGATAAATCCAAAATTGGTCTCCACGTGTTCCCCTTCTTTGGTACTAGGAACAGGCGAGAATAAAATCCTAGGCCCCTTTCTGATACAGGAACTGGCTGAATGGCCCCCATCTGGAGTAACTGAGAAATTTGCTTGTGAGCCTCTTTTCTTTGTGGAGGAGGAACGTCTGGCATGCCTTTGAAAGGAGGCATTGTATGGAAATAAAACCTGTAACCGTGGTGAATGATATCCAACACCCATCTGTCTTGAGTAATTAAATCCCAATTTCCTTTGAAAAGAGACAGTCTTCCTCCCAAAGGAGCTACCAGACGAGAATCTACTGGCAGCTGAAAAGGCAGGTCATTGGGTCTGTTTACGAAAGGACTGACCCCTGCCCTCACCTGAAGTCTGAGCAGGTGAACTCCCGGTTCTAGGCCTAAAAGAACCTTGAGCTCTGCCCCTACCACGTCTAGACCTACCCCTAGACTGGGAATCATAAGCAGGATATGTCCACCCCTTAGCAGGCCAATTTCTACTAAACTTCGGTGGCTGCACCTGCAAAAAATCTTTAACAGTTTGCATAGACTTAGCTTTGTCCTCCATTTTCTTTAAAACTGCTTCCACAGGCGAACCAAACAACACATCAGACTGTAAAGGAGCATCCAAAATCCTTGTCTTAACATGCTCAGCTAAATTCTGATCCCTCAACCAGGCATGCCTGCGAAGAACAGAACTAGTGGCAGCCACCCTCGAGGAGGCCTGTACAGCATCAAAACCACATTGCAAAGAATGCTTACCCACTTGTTCAGACACATGAACCAAATCCAGCAACTCTTTACACTCAATACCTTCCGCCAAAGCATCCACCTTAGATTTCAATTGTGAAAGGAGATAATTTTGATATTTTAGCATGTGAAACTGACAATTCAACGCTCTCATGGCTAGAGTGGAAGAAGTATACACTTTCTTTCCCCACCTATCCAAAGCCCTTGCCTCTTTATCAGTGGGAACAGGATTTTTAACCACAGAGGCCTTAACACCTTTAGGCCCCTGAGAAACAGTTTCTGGGTCGCCCTAGGACTCTTAAACAAATACTTATGAGCTTCAGGCACCCTATAGTACCTATCGGGTTTAACAGGAGCAGGAGGCAAAGAGTCAGGGTTCAGGGAAGCCTCTGCAAAAACATCTTCCACCACATTAAACACAGGAGGTATAGCTAAGGGCCTATGCTGGGGTAAAACAAGAATTCCCTAAGCCTTTCCTGGAATCAGAGTAATCCTGGCCTTCCCATTTAAAGTGCTCCCTCATGGAATGCAGAGTCTCTGAAAATGAGAAATCCTCAGGAGGAGAAGCTGTAGGAGTGGAATCATCCACATCAGAATCAGAATAAGGAGGATACTCCTGCAAATCTTCCACAGAAGACTCAGAAGCCTCTGAACACTGTTCAAAACTATCAAACTCGGTTCCACCCTGGGCCTCTTATCAGGAGGGGCATAGAACCTCTAATCATAGTAATCAAATCTTCTGCCATTTTAAGCATATGTTTCTTAGGTACAGAACCCGAAATGCTAGGAGAAGCCCCACTGAAGCTGAACTTGGGCTACCTCTCAAAGAAGTTTTGGCAACAGAAGGAGAGGCTCTAACTACCTTGGGAAGAGAGGGAAGAACAGTTACCTGCGAAGACCCCTCAGCCTGGCCTACCTCCTGAGAAGGCACATCCTGTAACAGTAAAGTTTCTGCCTGAGACTTCATAGAAACTCCTGGCAAAACCTCTGGCTCCACTGAGCCTTCTAAAGAACCGACGTCCGGGACTGCCGGTTCATCAACCCTAGGCTTCGCTGTTTTGTCCTTGCGCTTCTTGCACGAAGCGGGCGTCGGAGCATCCGACGGCATTTTATAATTGCAACGCTTCCCAAACACTAACCTGGCACAGTCTAACCTCCTCTTAATAGTGCGTTTGTTAAACCTAGCACAAGAGCGGCAACCAACAACGTCGTGCTCAGGCCCTAAACAAGGTATACACAAGGTATGGTAATCCCTATGAGGTATCTGTTTCCCACAAGAAATACAGTTATTCACTTTTTCTGACATCCGGTTAAATACTGAGGCAAGAAAAAACCAAAATGTTCTAGCGGGTACTTAGCCAACTCTGATTCGGTCTGAAACTCCGAATTCGGAAATATTTCAGAACGCCAACCTGCACTCGCAAAACTGCTTCTGCATCGGACCATGCGGCAAAAAAGACTGAGGATATGACGTCGGTCATGCGCATTAGTACCCTGACGTACTGACGTCAGTCTAATGCGCCCTGACCGACGTCAGCCATATACTCTGGTATTCGGGCCGACTGGACAGCGGACTACCCAATAGTAAGGACTGCAGCAATGTGGAACGAAGAACATCCCTGTCTTGATGAAAAATGAGGAAAGGCTCTACTGCCATTAGTGCCTGAAGCTCTGAAACTCTTCTAGCTGAAGTGATTTCTAGCAGCAGGGCAGTCTTCCATGATATAAAGTTTAAATCAGCTGAGAAAGCTGGTTCAAAAGGAGGTAGCGTGAGTTTTTCCAGGACAAAATTGAGGTCCCAAGTAGGTGTTGGTGCTCTCCTGGGAGGCCTAATGTTCTTGGCCCCTCTGAGAAACTGCCTTAAGAGTGGATGTGAAAATAAGGGAGGATCCATGTTGTAGTGAGCAGAAATAGCTGAGGCGTGGATTTTAATAGATGAAAAAGAAAGCCCTTTGTGTAACATCTCAGTTAGATATTGCAGAATCTGAGGTATGTCAGGCTGAAGGGTATTTTGGCCTTTAGCTTGGTTCCAGGTGCAAAACCTTTTCCATTTGTCTGAGTAGGCTTTCCTGGTGCTGGGCCTCCTGGCCTCCAGAATAACTTCCATAACAGCTTGTGAGAGAGGAGCTGGCTGGTTGCCTAGGTGATTTGCCATGCAGCCAAGTTTAAGGTTTTGAGCTGGCTGTGTAGAATCTGACTGTCTTGCTGTGTGAGCAGGTGGGTAATTTGTGGTAGAATTCATGGTGAGCCATGGGCCATATTCCTTAATAGTGGGTACCAGTGCTTGCATGGCCAGTCTGGAGCAATGAGAATCATTTGGGGTCTCTCCATCCTGACTTTCAGTAGCACCTTTGTGAGAAGGGGTAGTGGAGGAAAGGCATATACTGTTAGCATTTTCCAACTGAATGAGAGTGCGTCCACTTTCCAAGCTTGTTGGTGAAAAGTCCTTGTGCAAAACTTTGTTAGCTGATAGTTTTGAGGGCTGGCAAACAGGTCTATGTCTGGGAGCCCCCACTTTTGAGTTAACATTGCTAATACTTGTGGATCCAGTTTCCATTTGTGGGGATCCATGATGTTTCTGCTTAGGTCATCTGCCAATATGTTCTTTTTTCCTGGCAGGAATTGAGCTTGTAATTGAACTTGGTAAGCCAGTGCTGTGTTCCACAAGGTCACTGCTTGCCTGCACAGAGGGTAGGAGTGTGTGCCCCCTTGTTTGTTTATGTACCACATTACTGTGGTGTTGTCTGTCCTTATGATAAGCTGTCCTGGATTTAAGAGGTCCGTGAAGGCTGTCAGAGCATTTTGTACAGCTAACATTTCTTTTTGATTGATGTGCAGATTCCTTTGATCTGCTGTCTGTCCATAAGCCTTGAACGCACCGTCCTGCCATGTGTGCCCCCCCAGGCATAGTCCGATGCATCTGTTGTCACAGTTTGCCTGGCTGGGGGTAGGGTGAAAGGCTGACCCTTGTTTAGGTGACAAGCCTGTGACCACCATAGAAACTCCTGTTGAAGGCAGGGAATGAGTGGTATCATGGTTTCCAAGCTGTGGCTGTGTTGAGTCCATACGCTTTTTAGGTACCACTGTAATTTCCTCATATGCAGTTTTGCAAATGGTATTAGTAGTATGCAAGATGCCATGAAGCCCAAGACCTGCAGAATTTTTCTTGCAGGGAGTTGGGTCTTTGTTGCCATTGTTCTGAAGTATTGAGTTAATTGTAGTTGTTTGTCTGGCATCAGACAAGCCATCTGGGCCGTTGTATTCAAGCTGGCACCCAGGAATGTCATATTTTGTGAGGGCACTAGTTTTGATTTCTGTTCGTTTACTGTGTACCCTACGCAACTTAGAAGATGTCTTACAAAAGCCAGGTGCTGTAAAAGAATGTCCTTGCTTTCTGCTTGCATGAGACAGTTGTCCAGGTATGGGTATATTTGAATTCCCCACTGACTGCAGTATGCAATTACTGGTGCCAGGCATTTTGTGAAGACCCTGGGCACAGTAGATAAGCCAAAGGGCAGTGCAGAGAATTGGTAATGGGTTGAACCTGTAATGAAACGGAGGTATCTTCTGCAATTTTGTCTGATAGGGACATGCAGGTATGCCTCCTTGAGGTCCAACGTTACTAGCCAAGCTTTCTTGCCCAACATGGGAAGCTGCTGCTGTAGTGTTAGCATCTTGAATTTGGGTACTTGCAAGAAAGTGTTTAAAATTGAAAGGTCCAGAATGGGTCTCCAAGCATTGTCCTTTCTGGGGACTAGAAAGAGCATTGAGTAAAATCCTTGGCCTTGCTCCTGTGTAGGTACCAGTTGGATGGCTTTCATGTCCATGAGAGCTGTAATTTGTTTTTGTGCCTCTGCCCATTGATTTTGTGGCAGGTTTGGCATTCCTTTTATCCTTGGCAAGGTGTTGAAATGGAAGCTGTATCAGTGTGAGATAATATCTAGGACCCATTTGTCCTTTGTGACGATGCACCAGTTGTCTGCAAAAAGTGTTAATTTTCCACCCAAGGGAGCTGCCAAGAGGGTTTTGCTTGGCAGTTTGATGTTTAAGTCATTCTGTTTGCCTTCTAGTGGTTTGGGACCTGTCTTCTCCTCCTTTCTGTGTTGTAGTGCCCCATTGGTGAGGTTTGTAAGGGATTTGTACTTGTCCTCTGCCCCTTGGGCACCTGTATTTACCCCTCTGTGGCCTGTCAGAAGCTGGAAAGGACCATTTTTTTGTTGGCCAATTTCTGCTGAAGCGTGGGGACTGTACCTGTAAGAAATCTTCATAAGGGGAAAGGCATAATCCTGTTCCTCAGAGGAGCCTGAGGAAACAGACACCTGATCAGAGGAGACATAATCCTCCTCTTGTCTAGGCCTTTTGTTGGGGGGGGGGGTTGGGAACCCCTGATCAAAGAAATCAAATCTTCAGACATTTTAAGCATCTGTTTCTTAGGCATAAGGCCTTGACCTGGAGACTGAAGTGTAGGCTTTTTTGGTTTTAGAGGAGTCTTAAGCTTAGCATAAGATTTTATGGTGATGGTAGTCGGTCTGAAGACACCTTCAGAAACCAAAGGTGTTTCTGCAGCACCAGCTTCCCCTACTGCGATGTCGTCGGTTGGGCCTAAGGAAAAAGGCTGCGTCGGCCTAGAAATCTCTGCTGGGGGATCCGATGCGGCCTGGGGATCCAATTCAGCGGTAGCCAGGGGCTGCGTAGGCGCCTCACTGAAAACAGGAGAACTGGCGACCGGGCCAGCCGAGGCCTCGGAGTCTGGCTTGGATCTAGGATGCCTGTCCCTATCCTTGCATTTTTTATGCACGTTGGTAGTCGGTTGCTCCGAAGGCATAGTGTAATTAAATTTTCTACCGAAGTAGTGTTGTGCGAAATCAAAGCGACGCTTTATAGTTCGCTTATTGAACCTAGCACAAAACCGACAACCAGTGACGTCGTGGTCTGGGCCCAGGTAAGGTATACAAAAAGAATGAAAATCCTTATGAGGTATTTGCTTCCCACAAGAAATGCAATTGTTAACTTTTTCTGACATCGGACTGAGGCAAGAAAAGGTTCCCCAATGGGGTACTTAGCTTTGAAGACTTCGGACTGAAACTCGATACGAAAATCTCAGGTGTCGGCCGACCGGCACTTACGAACTGCTTCTGATTTGGGCACCACGCAGCAAGAAAGACTGAAGAAAATGGCGTCAGATGCCTCTGATATACCCCTGGCGCTCTGACGTCAGGGAAGAAACGACAGCAACCGACGCCGGACCAAGACTTTGGAATTCTGGCCGACTGCGGGACCGCCTGACGGCAGGATAACCCAAGTGTGATGACTGCAGCAGGGTAACACGATGAACATCATGCATTTGTACAGATGTGTAAGGTAAACCCAGTTTCTAAAGATTATAGAGACATTACAGGACCATGGACATTTTTGCACTGTTTGAGTCTAGATGACTGGATTGGCAACAGAAGGAAAATCTTTTCCATTTGGGTAGGTATGACTTTTCTTGCTTGAAGAACATCCTCCGAACACTTGCACCTACTGAGAGAATCAGATAATGTTATCCAAGCTGTTAACCTTCAAGTGTCCAGATTTGGAAATCCACATGCAGAGGCAATATTTTTGCACTTCAAACTTGCCATACTGCTCAGGAGGGGGAAGAGTGCTTATTAGGATTATTCATAGAATTTTCTCTATGATTTTGATCAGTATCCTGGATATTAAGGGGACTAGACCTGTCCAAATCAGGGAAAAAGCATCTCTTTCCATGTTTCTTTCTTTTTTTTTTTTTTTTTTTTTTTTAAACATCATTATTAAATTATCACTTACGACACAGGCAAACATGCATCAACCGAAAACAAA
Organism: Protopterus annectens; assembly: GCF_019279795.1. Lineage (NCBI taxonomy): Eukaryota > Metazoa > Chordata > Ceratodontiformes > Protopteridae > Protopterus > Protopterus annectens. The sequence continues at coordinate 490,902,334 of NC_056742.1, forward strand.
CCAATTTAACATTTTTCCATTTAAATACAATATACATCACATATTTTCTTTGCTGCTATAATCAGGCCAACATTGCATTATTCGCTGAATTCCTGCCTTCCCTTGAACCTCACTTCTCCTCCTCTAAACATTATTGTGCATGTGCTGTTCAAACAATTTACATTTATTTCTATGTAATTTGCTCCTTCCCTTTTCTAAAAATCCCTCATCCAGTTTATCTCTTTTATAATATTCAATACCTCAAATACAGTTGGTGTAAATTTGTATTTCCATTTTCTAGTAATTGAGTGCTTGGCCACGAACAGAATTAAACTTAACAAGGCCTTACTACATCTAGGCAATTCAGATCCTGTATTCCATCTTAAAATAATAATTTCCTTCCTTACAGCCATTTGATCAGCCGGTATTTCAGTAATAATAATTTCCTTCCTTACAGCCATTTGATCAGCCGGTATTTCAGTAATAATAATTTCCTTCCTTACAGCCATTTGATCAGCCGGTATTTCAGTAATAATAATTTCCTTCCTTACAGCCATTTGATCAGCCGGTATTTCAGTAATAATAATTTCCTTCCTTACAGCCATTTGATCAGCCGATATTTCAGTAATAATAATTTCCTTCCTTACAGCCATTTGATCAGCCGGTATTTCAGTAATAATAATTTCCTTCAGTAATAATAATTTCCTTCCTTACAGCCATTTGATCAGCCGGTACTTCAATACCGTACTCTGCAGGGAATCTTTAAAGTCTGTTAGCTCATTACACTCTGGAAACAGGAGTTGTGTCTTACCATAATGTTCTATCGGAGTTGTTGATCTTCTTCCAGTCATCACTGATGGGTTCTGTTCCGAGCCCTCGGAACAGAGTCGGCCTAATACCAAGCTCGCGTACACCAAAAACTCTCGAGCTAAACTGCTACCCACAATGCCCTTCTCCCAGTTACCTCAGATCGAGTTTGCATGCAACATATAGAAGAAAACAGAAAAACAGAGGCCATTTCTGCGCAGAAACCCCGAAACACCACAAGGTCCCAAAAGATCCACTAGGAGCCTTTGGTGGGGGACGGTGGGAGGATGTGATGACTGGAAGAAGATAAACAACTCAGATGGAACGTTATGGCAAGACATAACTTCTTTATCTGAAATTGTTCATCTTCTTTCTATTCATCACTGATGGGACAGAATCCCAAGCTACCTGGAGAACTTGGGTGGCCCTTATGGAAGAACATTCCTGAGAACGATTGAGCCAAAGGCCGCTCTTCCCCTGGAGACCAAATCCAATTTGTAATGCTTGATAAAGGTATGGGGTTTAGCCCAAATGGCTACTGCACAAATGTCATCCATGCAAGCACTGGAGTGAAAGGCAACCAAAGTTGCAACGGCTCTCGTTGAATGAGCTTTGATTCGAACAGGTTTAGATTAATTCGCCAGGGAGTATGAAAAGGTAATACAATCGCTGAGCCACTTTGATAAAGTAACTTTTGATACATCACATCCCATTCTTGGACCAGAAAAGGAAATGAAAAGCTGATCCGACTTGTGGAAGGACTTAGTCCTGTTCAAGTAGAAACATAGTTGTCTGTGTACGTCCAATGAATGTAGGCAGTATTCTCCCTTGTTGGAATAATTTGGGAAAAACACAGAGAGTTCAATGGACTGGTTAACAGAGAAGTTGGAAACCACTTTGGGGAGAAAGGATGGATTAGTATGAAGAGATACTCTGTCCTTATGGAAGATTAGATATGGGCTCTTGATGCATAAGGTTTGTAACTCACAAATCCATCTGGCTGATGTTACCGCTACCAAAAACAAAGATTTCCATAACAGGAATTTTAGATCTCATGTCACAGCAGGCTCAAAGGAGGGTAGAGAGAGAGACTGTAGAACCTGAGAGAGATTCCATGTCTCAACAGTTTGCCTGATAGGAGGTCTGCTATGGAAAGCTTCCTTGAGAAAGGTCTTGCAAAGTCAGGTGGTGATAAGAGGGACACCATCCGAACCGTTATGGAAATTGGAAATAGCTGCTAAATGGACTTTAATAGTAGAAGCTGATGCCCCATTGTCAAACAACTCAAAGATAATGGAGCATAGCAGCTGTAGGAGTTGAAAAAGGATCTAGCATCTGATTATTAGACCAGATAGTGAATCTTTTCCACTTGTCTCTGTAGGGTTTTCTGGTGGATGGTTTCTGGGAGTCCAGAATAATATCGCGGACAGGTGAGGAAAGGGTTTCCTGCCTGGCGGCTAACGGAAGTGGAGAAACCAAGCTGTCAGCTTGAGAGTGGACAGATTTGGGGGATTCAACCCTTGTGGGTGAGATATCAGGTCCTGACGAGTGTCCAGGATCCAAGGAGGTTGTAATAGGCGAGGTCAGAGGAAGGGAAACCACACTTGTCGAGGCCAGAAAGGGACAATGAAGATTACTTTGCATCTCAACTGGATTGCTTTCTTTAGAAATAGGGGTATCAAAGGAAATTGGTGGATAAGCAAAGAGGAGACCCGCAGGCCAATCATGAGTCAAAGTGTCTCTTGGTGATTCCTCATCTGGGAGAAAGAGGGCAAAGTAGCTGCTGCATTTTTTGTTTGATGGGGAAGCAAAAAGATTGCAGCAAGGCTGGCCCCAACAGCTGAAGATTTCTGCCATCACGTTCAGATTGAGAGACCACTCATGAAGACGGAGGATGCATCAGATCAGCTTGTCCGCAATCACGCTGGAGCTCCCCGGGATATGTGTTGCAATTAGAAAGCGGTTGGAAGCTATGGCCCAATGCCAAATTCTCATCGCCTTGCAGCTTAGGGGGTAGGATTTGGTCCCTCCCTGTTTATGTACCAGGCAGACATTGTCTGACTGGATTGCAATCGTTCCCGATAGGAGTGAAGTGCCTGCAACGCTAACAGCACCGCTGTTAACTCCAGGACGGTGATATGCAAGTTGACCTCCAAGCTGGACCATGTGCCTTGGACTGTCTTTCCCTGAAGTGCCCCCCACCCCACCCTATCAGGGAAGCGTCCGTGGTCACCGTGGCGTTGGGGAGTCTGGAAGGGATGGCACCAAAGATTTTCATCTGTTCTCCACCACCAGAGGAGATCTTGCTTGCAAGAATTGGTGATGAGGATCTGTGAGTTTAGAGGATGGAGATTGGATACCCACTGGGACAAAAGGAGGCACTGTAACAGTCTCGTATGTAATCTTGCCAGGGGGACAATCAGGATGGCTGCCACCACAGAGCCCAGAGCCTGTAGAACTTTCCTTGCAGACACCTTCCTTCGACAGAGCATCACTTGTACTTGTAATCTTAATCTCTGAAGTCTGTGAGGAGAGAGAGAGACTTGGCTTGTTTGAGTATTGAATACTGCTCTTATAAATTCCAATTGTTGGGTAGGATGAAGGTTGGATTTTCCCAGTGTATTGTGATGCCTAGAAACTCCACCAGTGCTCGAGTGTAACGGAGGGCCATGACCAGTAGGCGCTTGGTGGGGGCGGAGAGGAGCAAATCGTCTAGATATGGAAACACCTGGAATCCCTGAAGTCTCAGATCAACTTTTCCACTGCTAGGCATTTTGTGAACAATATGGGGGCCGTTGAGAGACCGAAAGGCAGGGCTCTGAATTGGTAATGATGGCTTCCAGCCCGAAGCGAAGGAGCCACCTAGAGCGCTTGTCCATTTTGATGTGGTAATATGCATCCTGGAGGTCTATCGTGCATATCCACACACCCTCCCGAAGAAATGGGAGAATGGATTGTATCGTGACCATGCGGAATTTGGTCTGAACTACTGATTTGTTTAGTTGGCTGAGGTCCAAAATAGGTCTCCAGTCCCCGGTCCTTTTTAGCAACAAAAAGAATCTTGAGTAGAAACCGTATCCGCACTGGTCTGAGGAGACTTGTTGGATGACTCATTTTTGACGCAGCTTTCTTATTTCTGAAGCTGCTTCTTCCCTTTGACTGGGTAGGCATTTTGGAGGTCTTGGGTAAGAGATTAGAGGGGATGCAATAACCTCTGGAAATTACTCTCCGCACCCACTGATCATTTGTAATAGAGTGCCAGGCAGCTTGGTGCAGAGAAAAACGAGCCCCGACTGCTTCCGGAGGAAAGCAATAGGGCAGAGCGTCAGGAGCACTGATAAAGTCGTCCAGAGAAAGAATCCCTGGAGTCCTGATTTCGGGGACCACCTCTGCTCCTAACGGTGCATCTTCCATTACTGGAACCCCCTCTGCCTCTGGGGGAATCCTCACCACGTGCACTATGGAAAAGGTCTTGAGATTTTTTTGTGCCATATCTTTCCACTCCCCTGGTTTCTGGAGAAAGAGCGCTGAGGTTTGGAAAAACATAGGCCAATGGCAGACCAGGTTTTTCCATCCTGCTCGCACCTGGCTAATGTGCCCTTCACTTTAGAATTGAACAAGGCAGACTGCTCGATAGGAACGTTCAAGAAGGAAGACTTGAAGGAGTCCGCGAGGCCACAAATGCGCATCTAGGCGTGGCGTCTGATAACTACACCTGCACCCTCAGCTCTAGCTGCCCCTTCAGATGCGTGGAACAGCAACCTCATGGACGAGCTGGAGATAGACTCTAGGATAGCAAGCTGAGAAGCAACTTTATCGCATGCTCCATCAGAAACTTGACCCATGAGGGTTCCAGAGAGTTCGGAGATAAGATCTCTTTGGAGCCTCGTAAAATGTGCCAAATAATTCAGAGACCTGACAGCAGAGGTCGCTGAAGCAAAAACTCACTTCCTTAATCATTCCACCGCCCGGGACTCTCTGTTGGGTGGAAGAACAGTAGGACTTTCCTCCACAAGGTCCTTTTCTATGGCAGCCACCACCACCATAGCGTCTATTGGTAAGCCTCTAGATCAATGGGTCTGTTCCTCTGGAGGGGAAAGTATCTTGTCTGGTCTCCGGGGAATGGTCACTATGGTATCAGGGTTCTTCCACTCCCACTGCACAATGAGCTGGACTAACTCATCGGAGGGGGGGTCACCCAAGAATTAGAGGGCCGAGAGCGGAAGGCCTGCAGGAATACGGATTCCTCCGAAGGGTTAGAGGGCTTCCAGTCACCTCTCTGCCTCAAAACTTCCAGGATGTCTCCAAAGGAGACACTGTCAGGGGGTGACAGTGGGGACCCTTCCCCATCATTGTAGTCCATATCCTCAGTGAGGGACTCCTCCGGGGAGTCCATGTGTTTCCTCTTACACATCTGTTTCCGAGGTGGTTCTTCAGTGGGAGCATCTGAAGAAGACTCAGAAAGGAGGTTACCCTGTACAGGGGTTTCCAGAGGCTTGCGCTCCCGGTGTCCTGGGGAGGTGTCCTGTGACAGCTGCAGCTCAGAAGGAGCAGGGGGAAGGTCTGACATAGGAGGAGCGCTTTCCGAAGCAAGCACCCTCTCAATCACCCTCTCAATCACCCGGACGGCAGGCCTGCCAGAAGAGGAATGGGAGCCCAGAACCGAGGAAGACAATCTCGGAACCAGAGTCACACCCTACTCCGTGCGGCCTGCTCCTGGGGACAGAGCTTCAAGAAAAAACGGGGGTGGGTGTTGCTCCAAAGACAGAACCGATGAAACAACTGGAACCATACCCAGAGCATGAGATTGAGGAATGGATGGTTCCGAAGGAACCGAAACCCAAAGGGGCCTCAGAGCCTCAGAGAAGGTCACTGTCAGCGCTGAGGAGAGGATTCCCCCTATAGAAGTCGGAGCTATGGGCCTCGGAACCGAAAGGTCCAAGGGAGGAGAATACGTGGGAGTCGTGGGGGCAATGGACCCAAAATCCAGAGTGGGATGGGTTTTAGGAAAATTTGTAATCTCTCTGGCTGTCAACAGCTGATCTAACAGGTGCACCGCATCCAATTCATATAGACTCCTGGTGGAGCTTACCGTCACTCCTGAGGGGGAGTCAGGTCGGTCCAAAAAGAGGCTAAAGGCTTGTCTGGATCCAAAGACAAGGAGTACTAAGCCCGTGGTGTAGGAAAAGTCGGCACAGAGGATTCCAGTTTCGAAACAGGCAAAATGGGGACTATCGGTGCCGAGAAAGGGTGCGGAGCAGAGGGAATAGCTGGAGTGGAAGTCATTATCAGCTCAGAAACGGTGGTCAGTACTGATCTCTGAACGGAGATGGGTGACGTCGGTGCCGAGGTAATAACAGGCAATAAGGCTGGAGCTGAAATCACACTTGGAACCGTAGCAGTTGGTGCAGAGGGCAGCGCTGATCTGGAAGTCATCGAAATAACTGCAGAGACCACTGGAGCAGAACTCTGAACCGAGGTGGTCGGAGCAGAGGAGGCGATCTTGTGCTCTGTGGAAGACTTGTGGGCCTTATGCTTATGAGGCTTGCCCTTATCACCAGTCGGTGAAGAGGGGTCAGAATGAGGACGCTTTTTGTCCTTTGATGGAGGGTTGAGACCTCTGACGCAAAAAGAGCCTCAGAAAAAGGTGAAGAAAGCAGGCCTTTCTAAATAAGTTTATTTTTCCTTTCATTCAGCGTCTGCTGACTGAGACTGACACAAATCTGACAGGGTGGTTTCGCAAAGAAGTGGGAAACCCCCAGACAATATACAATCATCATGCAGGTCGCTATTGGGGAGTTTACCATTGCAGGAAGTGCAATGCTTAAACCCTGAAGTCCCTTTCTTTTCAGGCATACTAGGTATATAGATTCAACAATCCAAAGAAGGCTAGAGGAAGGAAAGAAAAGACAAAAATCCCAACAATGGCATTAAGAGTACCACAAGGGTAAAGAAGGGCGTTTACCAACAATGGTAAAAGAGGATACCCGTGGTTAGAGCTGGTTAAGATAAGATATAGAAGAGAAAAACTTATAAAATACTGTAAATTTTGAAAAAAATATAACACTTGGCTGGAGAGCTCGGTGAAATGCTGCTATATGGCTGCGCAGCAAACGAGATCTGAGGTAACTGGGAGAAGGGCATTGTGGGTAGCAGCTTAGCTCGAGAGTTTTTGGTGTACGCAAGCTTGGTACTAGGCCGACTTGGTTCCGAGGGCTCGGAACCGAACCCATCACTGATGAATGGGAAGAAGACTAACAACTTCAGATAATATGTTCTCAGTTACCTCTTTCTTGCCCGTCACACCTCCAACATTTGCTTCTACCCAAGGAAAAATTATTTGGACTCTGCTTGGGGTATAAAAATATCTGTGTGAATGCTTCCAGGCAAAGGTCATAAATCTTCTAGATTTTGCTGCATATTTGGGACACATACATATATATCTATATATATATATATATATATATATATATATATATATATATATATATATATATCTATATATATATTCCCTAATTGTTTGTTTGTGAATTGCGTATCCAGTCTCTCTTCCCAAGCCTTTCTAACCTCCTCGGATTGATTATTATAGTTATCATGCAATATTTTATATGCTCTACTAATTATTCTTTTCTTAAGAGCAAATTCTGCTGCTTCTACTAAGAAACTCTACCAGTACTGGTCTTTCATTCAGGACCCCCCCCCCCAATTTCTTAACTTGTGGTGATTTCCCCTGGCCAAGTGAGAAACAAGAAGGTACCAGTGCTGTCAAGGCCAAAAGGGAGTCACCAACAAGATTTTGTGAGAGTCCTGCCTGATCTTGTGCAAGACTCTCAGAAGCAGTGAAAGGGGAGGGGAAGGCATAGCGAAACATCACCTTCTAAGGTAAAAACAAGGCATCCACCTTCATAGCCAGAGGACTTGGGACTCTGGAACAGAAAACAGGAAGTTGTCTGTTCAGGGCATAGGCAAAAAAGTTCTACCCAAGGAATACCCCAGTGATGGACAATGTCCAGGAACACATCTATGTGCGCTGGACATGCTCAAAATGTCTATCACTTGATTACGCTCTGAGTGAATGTAGACAGCCTGAAGAGTCGCTTGATACTGGGAAACTACATCCCCGACCTGAAGAACGAGCCTGCAGAGACGGCAGGACCTTGCACTTGCTCTCTTGCGTGTTCAGCTCATAACTCTGCTTTTGTCTGTGAAAAACGTGAGGGTCCAAAATGAAAGAGGGTATGAAACGCCTGACAAGCTAGAAGCAGAGCCCTCATCTCCTTGATGCTGATGTGGTCCGACCTCTCAAAGACGCCAGAGAGCCTGATTCTTTAGACAGCCAAAGGAAGCTCCCCACCCCCAGTCTGAATCATCTGTAAAGAGCTCTTGAGTTGGGATCAGAGACTGGAAAGGGAACTAAGAAGTCCAGGGAGTGACGATGCTGAAGCTACACTGACGTAAGGTACCGCTGAAGTGCCCTACTATGTAGCCTGGGTCAACGTAAGGTACCGCTGAAGTGCCCTATTATGTAGCCTGGGTCAACGGAAGGTACCGCTGAAGTGCCCTACTATGTAGCCTGGGTCAACGGAATCATGGGAAAGGTGGAATGTTGAAGCTACACTGACGTAAGGTACCGCTGAAGCGCTCTACTATGTAGCCTGGGTCAACGTAAGGTACCGCTGAAGTGCCCTACTATGTAGCCTGGGTCAACGGAAGCATGGGAAAGGTGGAAGCCATAAACCCAAGGCCCCACAGAAAGTCCCTGGGCACGACTGAATCCAGTAGAAAAAGGCAATCAGAGGCAGGGCCTTGGGGGAAGACAGTGATGCCTAACATGGAGATGGTCTGGATCCTGCAACCAGGGAAACTATGATCCTGAGGAGTCAAGACTGATTTTTGAAAGTGTATGGTGAACCCCAGACTCTGCAGCAGGGAAACAGTAAACTGGAGATCCAGAAGTACAGCCTCAGGGGTCAAAGTCTGAATGAGCAGATCATTCAAACAGGGAAAGATCTGAACCCATCTCATCCTGCAAAATGCAATGACAAGACAGAGACATTTGGTGAATACCCTTGGGGCAGTACAGAGGCCAAAAGGCAAAGCAGAGAACTGAAAATGCAAGGAAGAAACAGAGAAATGCAAACATTTCCTTAAAAGGGGATGGCTGGGGATATGAAGGCAGGCATCTCTGAGATACAGAGAGACCAGAAAGGGCTGGGGAAGAAAAGGAAATAACGTTTGAACAGACAACATGCAAGAGGAGAGGATCTTGAGAAAGGTTTTGATATGAAAAAGATCCAAACTTGTTCTTCAGATGCCCTCCTTCCTGGGAACCAGAAACACTCTTGTATAAGAACCCCTCTCTTTCTGGGCAGTGGGCACAGCTCGAATGGTGCTGTGGGTCAAGAGAGAGAATGAAGCACCTCTAGGAAGAGAGAAAGCTGTTCTCAAGGAGGTTGAGAGATGTCCTGAAAGGGAGGAAGACATTTCCAAACCATGGAATACTCTTGGCAGATAATGGACACAACCTAGGAGTCTGTTCTGATCCTTAACCAATTTGAAAGGGACAGAAAAAGACAAAGGGACAAAGGAACCTGGCTGAGGGAAAATAGATGCAAACTGTCAGACAGAACCTGGCTTGTCCTGAAACGGAGGTTTCTGAGAAATAGGGGTCTGTGTAGATTTAGCAGGAGATACATGCCTAGAACTCGTTACCCTTCAGTGCAGGGTGGGACTGTCTGCCAACAAAAGCAGATTTGGAAGGTTGATTCCTATGAAACTTTCGAATAGGAGAAACAAAAATAAGCTTCAACTCCTGCAAGGCTTTGCCCTTATCCTGGAGAGATTTGTTCAGGAGCAAACAGTAACAAAAACGATTTTTATTATCCAAAGGAACTTCAAATAATTTGCCCTTAATATCATCAGGCAAAGCCTGAAGATGAAGTCGTAAGTAACCCCCCTCACAACAGAACCAAATGCAGCAGCCCTGGAAGAAGCATCAGCTTCACCACAACTGCATTTAATAGAGTGGTGGGCAACTTGAAAGGTATAACCCCCAACAAGGATAGGGCCGAAGCCTTCCCCTCAGAATCAAGAAGGTCAGAAATCACCTGAGAAACCTGAGAGGAGGGCAAAAACTTACCTAGTCATACGAGTTTGGTAATTAATAGCCCTAAAAGACAGAATGGCAGCAGTACATATCTTTTTGCCAAGACACTTCATGGCCCTATTATCCTTATTTGAGGGAAGCAGCTTAGTAGAGGGCAACAGCTGGGGGGGGGGTGTCCGATGAGAAAAATTACATAAGGATCAGCAGAAGAACATTTATACAGAAATTTATAATCATGAAGCACCTTGTAAAATCTGTCAGGGTTCTTAGGAGCACAGGGCTGAGAATCTGGCTACAGAAGCTGCTGAAAAGGTATCCAGGAGGGCAGCCAAAACTGAAGGAACAGAAGGCGGCTTGGGAGACTCCATCTGGAGGAGTTCATAATACCCCTTCTGAATATCAGAAACCTGAGAATAATTCCACCTGAAGAATTCCATCATACTTGAAATAAATAGTGTCCCCAATGGAGAGTTCTTCTACACGGGAATGTGGACTAGCAGAATCCTCTTCCTCTGAACCATAGTCCAAGGAGGAAGGGATCTGAGAAGAGTGCACTAACGAATCTTCTCCTGAATCCTGATCCTCAGAGGAATTCTGCTCCCCATGTCTTTTAAGAGGAGCACAGGGTACAAAAATACCTTGAGGAGGCGCTAAATCCACTGAATCATTAAACAACCCCAGAGTAAAATCCTGCCATTCTTGGTGGGGATCCTTAACTTCAGGAAAAATATGCGCCTTTTGTTCCTTTTTTTCCTTTTTTCTATTTGCAGGACGTTTGCATGAAAAACCTAGGAGGGTTAGACCCTTGTCAACACCCAATAAGCTTAGTAGAGATCTTCTCCCTTAGTAAAATCTGTGGAATCCCCCTTGTTCTCTCGGATATAATCAGTAGAGGTTCCCCTTAATGTCTAGAAAGCCTCTGAGTATATGCGAGAAGCTGAATCCATGCCGGACTCCCATAGGATTGTGGCAGAGGAATCTGAAGCAATGACTGGATGATCCTTCGGGCTTTCACTAGCCTCGAGAGGGATGTCCGGGGAAGGCTGGACAACAGCCAGGTTTTTGGCCTTTTTTTTAGAAAGACGGCTAACCCTCAGGATGGGAAAATTCTGCCATGGCACCATTAGCCAACAGCTTAAGACACTGGTTTTCAAGATAAACAGACAAGGAGGACAGACAACTTTATAGGGTCTTGGGGACAAATGCTTGGTGGACAGAGCACTGCAGATGGCCATGTGAACACCCAGACAGAAGAGACACTGGTTGTGATGATCTTTATGGAGAATCTGCCTCCTATACTGACATTTTCCCTTTCTGGATGACATGAAACCCACAACACTAAAAATAAAATGGAAAGATAAGCATGAACCCCAGTGGGGCATTTTATCTAAAAAAAAATGGCTCAGTAATAAGCACAGAAGAAAGGCATGCAATCAGACATTCAGTGATGATGTTTCTACTGGTGTCAAAGTAGTTCTGAAGTGTGTGCGTCCGTATGTCATGTTTATGCCCTAATGCCTTGAGCAGGGAGCATGTGTGATGTAAGGCACTTGCAAATACTAAAGGCTTTAGTATAATGGCTAGATGTTGGGCTATCCTTTGTAGGGGATCCTTTACATAAGGAATACTGCAACAGTGATCTGGAAGGGCATCAATTTCCCCCAAACTGCTAGCTGCACCTACAGGCATTATCTACCCTAAAAATTAAGGCTATATATACTAAAGCACATGCTACAGCCTGAATTCCCAGTTACTCTGATTGCGGCCTGTGCTTTTCTTATTTATCTTCCCCTCCCAGATATGAAAAATAGCTTGTATCCTTTCAGAAAACATCAACTTTTAGCCGTAAGAAAAAGTGCAGTAGCTATCTTTAAATAAAACTAAATTGTACACTGTTCTATTAACTGCATTAAAGTATTTAGGTTTCTAGGGAAGTTGTTGCCTCTCACTCACTTTCCATACTTTTAAACTTAATCTTTTTACTGAACTGCTTGTCACTGTAGCTTTAAATTTTGCATTGCCCTCGGAAAAGAATACTCAAGAATTCTCAGTATTAACTGCTTGCACCTACAGACAGCTGGTCTCCAAGGAAATGTACTCAGCAATGAGCCCTCAGCTGCAGACCTCTCGATTCCACTGAACATTTGCCAGTGGAAATCAAACAAGCCAAGCATCTTTGCAGTTGTAAGAAACTTTTATCATTTTTATGGCTTTCATCAGTCTTATTTTTAAAGCCTGCGTGCCTACAAAAACACACATTTACAGCTTAAGCCAAAGGTAGTAATATAGACATTCACCCTGTAAAATAAAGAGAGAAAGCATTTTAAATCTACATATAGTATAATCATTGCACTTTTATACCCCACCCCAGCAGGCCAAGATTACAGCATATGAACATTAAACTTGGTTTTGTCCAGCCTTTTTCTTTTGTCATACTATAAAACATAAATTTCTTACAACTAAAAAAGTATGTTTACTTTAACACCTACAGCAACTGAAAAGTCTCCCCCACATTTACAATATCCCTGACTACACAAAACTGTTACTGTATAAAACATGCAGTTTATATCATGAAATGTTAATTTTATATAGTCTAGTCTAGCCAAACGTTTAACAAAGTCAACAAAAATTCAAGTGTTTTTCAGCCAGTTTTTCTTGAAAAACCGTATTTCAAAGATGTGAAACTATGCTTTATAGTCCTTCATTTACTCACTAATTTCACATTTGCTGGTTTTCTTCCTGTTCATCTCCATCTCCCAACACCAGACTCTGGTAGTCCCAGGTACTGCTGATTCTTCTAGCCAACTCCTGTGCTTTTTTCCCCATCTCTCAAGCATTTTACTTTGAAACACTGGAAAAGGTTTCACTGGTAAAGTTTCCTTATGAACCTTACTGTCAGAAGAATGAGAAAGCAGAGTTCCCTTTTGCTTTGCTGACTCCGTTGGATAAACTTTTTTTTACTTCCTCCTCGACTGTTCTGCATCAAAAGATGATTTTGATCCTTCAAGGTAAATACTTTGAAGACCGCTGGATACAGCGGCTTGAATCTCACACCTGTCTCTTGACATTCCCTGATTGCTGGGATAAATATGTTACTAGTGTACAGTGAATAATCATTTTCTACAAACACCCTGCTCTCTCCAATTTTTAATCCTTTCCTCTTCGGACACATTTTTGTCAGGATCAACTCTGCTGGCATGATTGTATCTTTACTAATACAAGGTTTTGGCTGTTTTCTCACTGCAAGGTTTAGAATCTACACTCGATGTGCCCTTTCAATTAACAAATTCTGCTGTGAAACACTAGTCCAGTGGCTTACTAGTCCTTTCCTAAAATTAATGTAGTGTGTTCATTCCAGTTTCGCTGGTACTGCAGAAAATCAAGATTTTTTTCTGTGTGCTCTGTCTTCTAACTCTACTATTTTGTTAAACAGCACTTCTTAAGAAATCTCATATTCAGCCTGCTTTTTCTTCAAGTAAACGTATGTTTTTTTCAGTTTTATCAGTTTATCTGAATGGCTGATTAAAGCTTCTTATATTTTTCCCAGTTTTTTGTTGTTTGAATTGATATATTCCTTCAATATTTCATTTATTTTAATCACCTCAGAGCATATCTGATTATTTTTTTCCTCTAAATTACTGGAAGACATCTATTGAACCAAAGTTGAAAGTTGAACTGTTTTTTTTTTTGCTTAGCAGCTGCAGAATTCTTCCCAGACAGTGGTTTTTCTTCACTTTTTCTGTCCGATTCTCTGTTATATTTTCCAAATTTCTTCTTTGCTGGCATCCAAGCAGTGTATTTAGTTAGTAACTGAATTTTACCAAAAAAAAATATATCAGTGTACAGCAATATTAAAAATCCTGTTTTCTAAGTTGATGTCTTGCCACAGACCTTTCCCAGTTGATTGTTCACATGGAATGCAACTGATCTTCAGTACACCCCACAAATTGGTCCTATCCAGAAAACCATCCCTGCTTAGCATCCATTTATGGGGGTGAATTTTGCATCTGCTCTCCTTGCATACCTCTCAACCTGTTAAGAGCAAGAAATCTGGGCAAAGCCCGGAAAAATGGGGGGGGGCAAAGGCCCCAAAATAGGGACATATTTAAATATTGCTCTTGTAAACTTAGAAAGTTGCTAGAAAAACAGGGTTCATTTTATCATACGTTTTCTGAAGGATTTTATGTCTGAAACTCAAATGTATGTGACTCAAACCTTACATAATCCCAGTGATTTGCCAGAAACCACACATTTTATAAGGAACAAACCAAAAATATGAGCCAAAAATCTGGACATTATGTGAAAATCGACATTGTAGAGGTATGTTCTCCCTGTTCACTAATAGCTGTAATCTGTGTTATAACAGCTTTAAGGATATCTCCCAGACTTGCATTGCAAGCCTGTAAAAGCAGGTATGAATAAGTACCTCCTTTTTTAATGTACCATTATTAAAGGTTGTATTGTCTACCCTAACCTGTAGCTTTCCCTGCTGTTGGAAGTTGATGAAGGCACTATGGGCAACTATGACAACTATCACTTATTTGATGTTTATGTGTTTTTTCTCATGCCTTTTACTGCCAGGTGCCCTGGAAATGAACTGTTCCCAAATTACCCCTCTCAGGCCAGGTCCGAGGACTCTGTGGTCAGGGTTGCCTAAGAGGTGTTCTGAAAGGCATTCCCTGATTATGAACACATTGACAAATCCACTCAGATCTGCCTCTTGTTGCAGGGACAAAGAGAAATTTTGGTCTCCATGGGATAGACATGTTGACACCATCTGTTTCTTATGCAACAATGGAATTCACTCCTATGCAAGTGTGCTGGGAAATCATTACAGTGCAAGATGCTATTAAGTCTAACAGAATGAAAACCTTCCTGGTAGTACTTTTTATCTGTTGCACAGGCTTTGTGCAGGACCCCAGTAAAACTAATTTCTGTGAAAGGACCAAGCTTGACTTTTCTTTGTTGACTATGAACCTTGGGTTGCTGAAAAGTCATGCTGAATCCAAAGGCTGAAGGATGCCTTAATGGACTCTGTCAGGATCAGCTAGTCGTCTAAGTGGGGATAAATCTGTATAGCCGCTGACCTGAAGAAAGCTATCATGACAATCAGACATTCTGCAAAGACTCTCAGGGCAGTGGACAAGCTAAATTATAAGATGATGAACTGGAAGTGATACCCCTAGATATAAACCTTCAGATACTTTCACTGCTTTTTGGCAATGGGGATACTGGGGTACTTATCCATCAGGTGGATATTGGGGTACTTATCCATCAGGTGGATATTGGGGTACTTATCCATCAGGTGGATACTGGGGTACTGGGGTACCTATCCATCAGGTGGATACTGGGGTACTTATCCATCAGGTTTAGTGTCACCATGAGTGCGCCTTTGAAGAAAACACTGTCAGAAAGCTATAAAGGGTGAGCATTCTGAATTTTGGAACCATGAGGAATATATTTATGTAAGAGAGGTCTTACTGGATCAAGCAAGACAGCAGTCCATGACAAAGGAAGATTTCCCCACTTAAGTCAGCCATAGGTAAGGTCTTGAAGAACAGAAGCAAGCAGGTGGAATACTGGGTAAAACACTACTCGCAGCTGTATGCCAGAGAGACCACAGTTACGGACAGAGTCCTGAATACCATCAAGCCTCTGCCAACTATGACTGAACGTGATGCTAAGCCCACCTTGGAGGGGCTCTCGAATGCACTAAAAGCACTCACTTCTGGAAAAGCCCCCTGGGAAATACGGTATACCCTCAGAAATCCTTAAATATGCCAACAGCACCCTAAACTGAGAGATTCATGCAATATTTGCTGGAGAGAAGGTAGTATACTGCAAGATATGTGGGATGCTAACATAGTTACTATATATAAGAATAAGGGTGATAAAAGTGATTGTAACAACTGTCACGGCATCTCCCTTCCCTGTACCATGGGGAAGCTGTTTGCATGTGTTTTCCTGAAGAGGCTCCACGTTCTTGCAGTGAGAGTTTACCCTGAGTCTCAGTGTGGGTTCAGAGCTAAGCAGTCTACTATAGACATGGTTTTCTCTTTTAGGTGCAGGAAGCAAAACAAACTTCGACATATTGCCTTCATTGACTTGACCCAAGGTGTTCGACTTCATCAGTAGGAAAGGTCTGTTTGCAATTCTAGCAAAGATCAGCTCTCCTCCAATATGGTTTAGCATTATCAGAGTCTTCCACGTAGGGGACCATCATGTATGATGGATCCACACTAAGATTCTCAGTGGAGTCAAGCAGGAGTGTGTACTGGTCCAACATTGTTTGGTACCTTCTTTTCAGTTCTGCTGAAATTTGTTTTCAGAACTGCTACAGAGGTTATCTTTCTCCAAACCAGAATGGACAGCATCGTCTTCAAACTGTCGAGGCTTAAATCAAGGACCAGCATGCTCAGGATTCATCTATGGGAGTTCCTGTTCGCTGGTGATGCTGCCACTTTGGCTCACACTCATGAACTTCAGTCACTCATGACTTGCTTTGTGGATGCATGTATGGAATTTGGTCTCACAATCAGTTTAAAGAAGACCCAGCTGATGGGCCAATATGTGGGCAATGAGCCATCAATCAGGGTAAGCAACTATGATCTGGAGGTTATCCATGAGCTTGTGTACCTAGGCTCTACAATCTCTGACAACTTGTCGCTTGACAGCGAGAACAACAAACATATTGGAAAAGCCACCAGAATGTTTTCCAGGCTGACAAAGAGAGTCTGGGCTAATAATAAGCTCACCAAGCACACCGAGGTGCAGGTTTACACATCCTGCGGCTAATAACAAGCTCACCAAGCACACCAAGGTGCAGGGTTACACATCCTGCGGCTAATAATAAGCTCACCAAGCACACCATGGTGCAGGTTTAACGGGATAATAATAAGCTCACCAAGCACACCACGGTGCAGGTTTAACGGGCTAATAATAAGCTCACCAGGCACACCACGGTGCAGGTTTAACGGGCTAATAATAAGCTCACCAAGCACACCGAGGTGCAGGTTTACACATCCTACGGCTAATAACAAGCTCACCAAGCACACCAAGGTGCAGGGTTACACATCCTGCGGCTAATAACAAGCTCACCAAGCACACCACGGTGCAGGTTTAACGGGCTAATAATAAGCTCACCAAGCACACCACGGTGCAGGTTTAACGGGCTAATAATAAGCTCACCAAGCACACCACGGTGCAGGTTTAACGGGATAATAATAAGCTCACCAAGCACACCACGGTGCAGGTTTAACGGGCTAATAATAAGCTCACCAGGCACACCACGGTGCAGGTTTAACGGGCTAATAATAAGCTCACCAAGCACACCGAGGTGCAGGTTTACACAGCCTGCGGCTAATAATAAGCTCACCAGGCACACCGAGGTGCAGGTTTACACATCCTGCGTTTTGGGCACATTACAGTATACAAGTGAAACATGGACTCTGGGCTCAAAACAGGAGCACTGGGTAAATATACTCCATATGCGCTGCCTTAGGGGCATACTTGGTAACAATGTATTCCACATGCACTGCCTTAGGCGCACACTTGGTAAAGTACAGATGTGTACACTTACCATAAATGTAGATGTCCAAGTGTATTCACTGTTGCAGTCATCAAACTTGGGTTATCTGCCTGTAGGTAGCCCTCAGTCGGCCCGAATACCAGTGTCTTAGGATTTCTGCGTCAGATGCTGTCGCTTCTTCCATGACGTCAGGTCGTCAGAGGTATAAAACAGGCAGCCGATGCCATTACATCAGTTTTTCTTGCCCCAAATGTCAGGACCACCCAAATAGGAAGCTAGTATATGGTGGGGGAACACCACCAGTAAAAAGTAAATACCAGTGCCATTAGGAATGGCCATAGAGAGGAGAGGTAGAAAGATACAGAAAGCCAGGGGGGCCTGGAGGGAGGGAAACCAGGACTGCAACAGTGAATACATTCAGACATCTACATTTATGGTAAGTGTACACAACTGTACTATGGTCTTCATGTTTCACTGTTGCAGTCATCACATTTGGGTTGACCGCCAAAGCTGAGGAAGGGTGGAGGCAGTCAAGAAGTGTTTGAGCTGGCTAGTAGGCCTTGCAAAACTACTATAGCAAATCCAACTCTGGATTTAGAAAAGATGGATAAGTGGCAATGCTTGGTGAAGGTGTGCACAGAACTCCAGGCTGCAGCTTCCAGGATGTCCCTGGTAGGGACTCCCCTGAGAAATGCTGTAGAGGTGGAAACAGCCCTAGTGGAATGTGGTCTGATCCCCTGTGGGATAGGTTTTCCATGGTGCTTGTAGCAGAAATGGATGTAGTGTGCTATCCATTTGGAAATAGTTTGCTTTGAAATGGCCTTACCCTCTGTCCCTGTAGCAAAGCTGTCTAGCAGCTGGTCAGATTTTCTGAAAAGTTTAGCCCTGTCAAGGTCGAACCTGAGCTGTCTGTGCATGTCCAAGGAGTGCAGGATCCTTTCCCCTTTATTCTGAAAGTTAGGGAAGAAGGTTGGCAAATGGATGGATTGGTTTAGAGCCACCTTAGGCATAAAGGATGGGTTAATCCTGAGGGAAACCCTGTTAGCACGGAAAATAATGGTTTCCACTCCCATTAGTGCCTGTAACCCAGACACCCTTCTTGCTGAAGTTGTATCTAAAAGCAAGGCTGTTTTCCAAGAGAGGAATTTTAACTCTGCTGAAGCTGCAGGTTCAAAAGGCGGAAGTGTGAGCTTTTCCAGTACAAAGTTAAGGTCCCAGGCAGGGGTGGGTGCTCTCCTAGAGGGCCTTAAGTTGTTAGCCCCACTCAGGAACTGTTTGATGAGAGGGTGAGAAAATAGAGGTGGCTCAGTATTACAATGAGCTGAGATGTCAGAGGCATGAATCTTAATGGAGGAGAAGGATACGCCTCTGTGGAGTACCTCTACTAGGTAATCCAGGATTAGAGGCAAGGAGGGCACTGCTGTGTCCTTCCCTTGAGACTGATTCCAAGAACAATATATTTTCCACTTTTCAGCACAGGATATCCTAGTACTGGGCCTCCTGGCTTCAAGAATGGCGTCCAGCACCTATTTGCTGAGGGTTGCTGGTGGTGTATTCAAGGGATAAGCCAGGCTGCAAGGTTTAGGGATTGCAACTATGGATGCAAAATCTGTCCCTCCTGCTGAAACAGCAGGGGAGGAGTCTGGTGAAGGTGCCAGGATGGCACTGTTGACAGACTGCACAAGAGTGGGTACCAGTGCTGGCGTGGCCAGTCTGGGGCAATAAGAATTGCCCTTGGTCTGTCCTGTTTTATCTTGAGTAGTACTTTTAAGAGAAGGGGCAGAGGGGGAAAGGCATAAATTGAGAGTTTTTTCCCATTGAAAGGATAGGGCATCCACCTTCCAGGCCCAGCTGTGAGGGTTCCTGGTGCAGAATTTGCTCAACTAGTGGTTCTCGGGGGAGGCAAATGGGTGCACCTCCGGTGTCCCCCACCTCTGAATCAGAAGGTTGAAGGTGTTGGGCTCCAATTTCCACTCGTGTGGGTCTAGGAGATTTCTGCTGAAGTCATCTGCCAGTGAATTTTGTTTGCCTGGCAGGAAATGAGCTTGTAGATGCACTTGGTTGCTCAAGGCTGTGTTCCACAGAGCCATGGCTAACCTGCAGAGGGGGTAAGAATGGGTTCCCCCCTGCTTGTTTATGTGCCACATAACTTTTAGTTATGTACTTACCATAACTTTAGATGTTTGGGATCCATCTCGCCTACATTCTGTACTGATGGGCTCGCTATGCCATAGAGCGAAGCCTCTTATTGGCTGAGCTATTCTCTATCCCAGGATGCACCACCACTAATCCCCCAGATCTTGTTTTTCCGCATTCATGCACACACACATAACTGTTTATATAACATTGCCAGATGTTTCAAGATGAAACAATAGAATTCGGACCGTCCGATCTCTTCTGATCTCCAAGGAAGGGGGAAGGAGGGTGGGTTATTAGGAATGTAGGCGAGATGGATCCCAAACATCTAAAGTTATGGTAAGTACATAACTAAAAGATGTTATGTGATCCTATCTCGCCTACATTCTGTACTGATGGGACAGCGTCCCTAGCACCTAAATCCTGGGTGGCTCACTGGAAAACACTCCTGAGCACTGTGGAACCAAATGAAGCTCGTCCCCTAGATGCCACATCCAATTTGTAGTGGGAAATGAAAGTGTGCGGGGAAGACCACGTAGCCGCAGCACAAATGTCACTAATGGCAAGCTTAGAATGGAATGCTATTGAAGTAGCCATAGCCCTTGTAGAATGAGCTTTGACAGAGGTGGTAAGCTCTTTGTTAGAAAAGGAATAAGCTTGAGTAATACAGTCCCTGATCCATTTGGCAATAGTGACCTTTGTGACGGCTTTGCCCAATTTATTATCCGAAAAGGACACAAACAATTGAGCTGTTTTCCTTGTTTGTTGGGTCCTGTCTAAATAAAAACGCAATTGCCTGTGAACATCCAATGTGTGGAAGATGTATTCCGCTTTGTTTGAGTACTTTGGAAAGAAAACTGGAAGTTCTAATGAATGTTGCAGGCAAAAACTGGAACAAACTTTAGGGACAAAGGATGGATTAGGCCTGAGGGATACTCTATCTTTGTGAAAAACCAGGTACGGTGGTTTTACTGATAGAGCTTGAAGCTCTGAAACCCTTCTGGCAGAAGTAATCGCGACCAGAAAGGCAGTTTTCCAAGAAAGAAATTTCAAATCACATGTTGCTGCCGGTTCGAAGGGGGAGGAGGTTAAGGCACGTAATACCACATCGAGATCCCACGGAGGAGCAGGATGAGAAATCGGAGGTAGTAAAAGCGCAGCACCTTTCATGATGGTTTTACACAATCTGTTGCTCATTAAAGGTGGGTTTATAGATTCATGAAAATTGGAAATAGCTGCCAATTGGACCTTGATGGTAGAGATTGAAGAACTTTGATTGAATAGGGAAGTTAGAAATTTCAGGACTTCCGATACCGGAATAGTGATGGGATCCAGACCCCGGAGTTGAGCCCAAATAGCAAATCTCTTCCATTTGCTAGTATACAATTTCTTAGTGGCAGACTTGTGGGCCGATGATAAGATATGTATGACTTCCGGGTCTAAAGTATGATTCCTGACTATAGTCGGAAGAGGAGGAGCCAAGCTGTTAACTTCAAAGTGTGAAGCGACTGATGGAGTTGTCCCGACTGATGAATTAATAGGTCTGGGATCTGATCCAGGAACCATGGACCGTCCAGTGCATATTTCCGAAGATAGGGGAACCATACCTGACGAGGCCAGTAAGGGGCAACTAGAATCATTTTGCTCCCCAAGTGAGACGCCTTTTGGATCACTCTGGGAAGGAGGGGAACTGGAGGGAAGGCGTATAGCAAGCCAGTGGGCCAAGGATGGGCTAAAGCATCCATAGGACTCTCCCCCGGAGCTGGAGTGAGAGAGAAGAACTTTTTGCACTTCGCGTTCAGCGGGGTTGCGAAGAGGTCGCAACAAGGAGTTCCCCATCTGCTGAAGATCTGAGTTGTCACTGCATCGTTCAGAGACCACTCGTGAGAAGAAAGAATAGTTCTGCTTAGTCTGTCGGCTATCACGTTGGACTTGCCAGGGATATGAGTCGCTACCAGAAAACGTCTGGTCGCCACTGCCCATTCCCAAACTCTCATGGCCTCTCTGCAAAGGGGGTAGGATCTGGTCCCTCCCTGCTTGTTCAGATACCAGACTACTGACATGTTGTCGGAGTGAATGGCAATTATGCCCTGAGGGAGGTAATCGTGGAGGGCTTGTAGAGACAGAAACACCGCCCTCATTTCTAAAATGTTGATATGAAGGAGACTCTCTTCTGAATGCCATTTGCCTTGGACTGACCTGCCCAGGTAATGCCCCCCCCACCCCATCTGGGAGGCGTCCGTCGTCAAAGTGGCCACAGGAGGAGGTGGAGCAAAGGGTCATCCCTGATCCAGATTGGAGGGCACCAGCCACCAGCGAAGGTCCCGTTTGCAAGTTTCCGTGATCCGTATGAGGTGACTGAGAGGGAGATCCTGAAAGGACCACTGTGTCGATAGGAGCCACTGGAGAATTCTCATGTGCAATCTTGCTAAGAGAACTAGGAGAACAGTGGCTGACATAGAACCTAATAGCTGCAGGACCATCCTGGCTGGAGCTTTGGATCTGAGAAGCAAGGCTCGGACTTGAGCCTGTATAATCTGTATCCTTTCTGTAGGAAGATAGACCCGCATTTGGATTGAGTCTATCTCTACTCGATGAACCTTATGCGCTGAGATGGCAGCAACACAGACTTTGGCCAATTGAATGTAATTCCAAGGGAAGTGCCTAGTGATATGGTGGCTTGTAGGTTCTGCAATAGTAGACGCCTGGAGGTGGCAGTAAGGAGCCAGTCATCCAGATATGGAAACACCTGGAATCCTAGACTCCTCAGGTGAGCAGTCACGACCTCCAAACATTTGGTGAACACCCTGGGGGCTGTGGTGAGACCAAAGGGCAGTGCGCAGAACTGAAAATGACTGTCTCCCAGGCTGAAGCGCAAATGTCTCCTGGACGCCTGATCTATCAGGATGTGATAATAGGCGTCCTTGAGATCTATGGAGCACATCCAAACACCTTTCTCCAGCAGTGGGAGAATGGATTGTAAGGTGACCATTCGGAACTTGGACTTTTTGACTGATCGATTTAGGATGCTGAGATCCAAAATGGGCCTCAAGTCCCCGGTCTTTTTTGGCACTAAAAAGAACCTTGAGTAAGTCCCTAATCCAATCTGGTCTGCGGGGACCGGTTGGATGACTCCTTTTTGAAGCAGCTTTGAGATTTCTAATGCTGCGATTTCCCGTTGACTGGGTGGCGGGTCCGGGATTTTCTTGGACGGCAGTGGGGAGTGTGAAAAAGGAATGTTGTAACCTCCGGCGATGATTCGAAGCACCCATCGGTCCTGAGTGATACTTTCCCAGGCTTTTAGGTGCCTCGAAAATCGACCCCCGACTGGCTCCGGAGCTGCACAGTCGGGCAATCCTTCAGGGATTGTGGAAGGCTGAAGAGCCACGAAAGGACTCGCGGTCTCCAGTGTTGCGGGGGCCTCTGCCGCCTCTGGGAGGGCGTCTTCCAGAAAAATTTCCCCCTCCTCTGCCTCTAGAAGGGGGATCGTCCTGCTGCGAGGGATAAGACTTCTGGGATTTACGGAACCACATTTTCCCTTCTCTTTAGCCTTGGGTAAGGCCGAAGGGAGTGGAAAATCGTGCCCCGGCAGTCAAAGTCTTACCTTCTTGCTCGCCGCGGGTGAACGTGTCCTTTACCTTGGCTCCAAACAAAGAGGACCCATCAAAGGGAGCATTGGCAAAGGAAGACTTAAAGGCTTCCAAAATGACACAGGTGGAGCCAGGCTTGCCTCCGTGAGCAACACCGTACCCGCTCTACTCGCCCCCTCGGCTGCATATGAAATGAGCCTCATGGACGAGTTTGATATCGATGACAGCGTAGCCAACTGAGAGCCAACAGTCTGGGCCAGCTGCTCAGGTAGGTTACCCAAGAGGGTATCTGAAAGCTCCTTGATCAGATCCCTCTGAAATCTAGTGAAGTGCATTAAATAGTTCAGGGACCTTAAGGTAAAGGCCGCTGAACTGAGGGTGCGCTTCCTGTACCGATCCATGCTCCTAGACTCCTTATTAGGAGGATGGAAGGACGTTGAAGCCTCTGCTACATCTTGTTGGGTAGCAGATGCCACTACCAAGGCATCTACAGCCACACCTTTGGTCAAAAACTCCTTCTCTGGGGGTGCTGATAAAAACTTATTTGGGCGAGCAGGCACTGGTTCCACAGAGTCTGGATGTTCCCACGCACTTCGACAGATCAAATCTATGAGCTCGTCAAAGGGCGGAGACACCCAGGAGGCGGAGGGCTGAGCCCCGAAGGCCTTGAGGAACACCGACTCATCAGCGGAAGGGGGTTTGGAAATCCAGCCGCCTCGTTGTTTTAGGGCTTCCAAGATGTCTGCAAAGGAGACATCATCTGAGGATGACTTAGGGGACCCCTCCGCATCATCAAGATTGGTGTCCGACGTGAGAGACTCATCGGGGGAGTCGACGTGCTTCCTCTTGCACAGTCTTTTCCTTGGGGGTTCCTCCGAAGAAGCTTCAGAGGGACCTCCAGGAGGGGGGGAACCCCCACTGGGGGTGACCTCAGGCCCCGGGGCTCCGCTGTCTAGGGACAGGGGGACTACCAAAGACCCAGTCTCCGTATGTAGGGAAGGTGCTGGTGAGACCGTGGAGGTAGCCAAAGAAGATCTGGCCAAAGCACTCCTCATGGCCCTGAAGGCTGGACCGCCAGAGTCCTGGGAAGGTCCAACCCCCGTGGCCACAACAGTAGACGGTACCCCCGCAGCCGACGCACCGAGAGGAAGGCTCGGAACCGAAAACATCAGTCCCGAAACGTCCCCCCCAGGGCCGACGGAGGAGGTCCGTGTACCGAACTCCGACTCGAGAGCCGGGGTTGGAGTAAGGGTCGGGCCGACCGAAAACCTCCATCGGCTCCACCAGCACCGGCTCCAACGGTGCCGAGGCTGTTGGAGGAGGAACCAGAACTACAGGGTGGGCCATCGGCTCCGAAGCCGAATGGGCTGGAGCCGAAACTAATTTCTGGAATATAGGAGACTGAAACAGTCTTAGGAGCACCCTGTCGATGTCCGAATCCGACATCTTGGAAGATCGGGAGGAAACCGACCGGGTCCGAACCGACTTCTCCATCGGCTCCGAAGGACTGGGGGACCGGCTCCGAATAGACTCGACCAGTATCGGTGCCGAGGGAGATTCCAAAACAATTTCCCTCGGTGCCGTGGAGGGCTTTGGCGCCGAAGGGGAAGAGTCTGAGCCGGCAACCCTTATCGGCTCCAAAATCAGTGGAGCCGATGAAGGTGACCCGCCTCTCGAAGCCCCAGCCATCGGCTCCGAAACCAGAGGAGTCGAGACTGGAGGCATCGAGGCAGACCGTTCCACCCGCGGCTCCGAAGTCCGTGGAGCCGATGGAGAAGCCTGCCTAGATTTCTTAGTGGTCGGAGCCGACGCTTTATTTTTCTTAGCTGGAGAGGAAGAGGAAGATAAGGCCTCCTCGAAGGAAGGTTTGATAATTCCTTTCAAGATTAATTTATTCTTCCTCTGTTGGAGGACCCTAGAGGAAAAAGCGTGACACACGCTGCAAGACTCCTGTAGGTGTTTGGCGCCTAAACAGTACACGCACGAGGAGTGATCATCGGTGATGGACATTTTATAATTGCACCTCGTGCACTTCTTGAATCCTGAGGGTCTATGCTCTTTAGACATTGTAGAATACTCAGTATATCAGAGGAAAAAAACACAGAGTATGTCACTTTAGTAAAGGATTTAAACAACAATAACAAAACCCTACTGTTCAATCACACAAATTTACCACAAAAAAATATTCAAAACACACTTATACACAACGATAGCTGTTAAAACAGCTTTTGGGTAAAGATTAAGGAATTTCCTGACAGAAAAACTTTCAGAAAAAAAGCACTTAGCTCAGCCAAGTTCGAGACCACGTCCTAGCTTGTAAGCGGCAAACGAGATCTGGGGGATTAGTGGTGGTGCATCCTGGGATAGAGAATAGCTCAGCCAATAAGAGGCTTCGCTCTATAGCATAGCGTGCCGAGTCGGAGCCGAGGATCGGCTCCGAGCCCATCAGTACAGAATGTAGGCGAGATAGGATCACATAACATCTGTGGTGTTGTCTGTTTTTATAAGCAGTTGTCATGGAAGGATTAGGTATTTGAAGGCTGTCAAAGCATTGATGTGAAGGAGAATCTGGGCTGAGCTCCAGTGGCCCTGAATGCATGCCTGCCATGTGAGCCCCCCATGCATAGTCTGATGCATCTGCTGTCAGGGTTTGGGAGGCGAGGGGTTGAGTGAAAAGCAGGCCTTTGCTGTGGTTGCATGCTTCTGCTCACCAAAGGAACTCTGCTCTTGGACAAGGTATGATTGGAATGATTGTTTCCAGGTCCTCAGAATGATGGCACCAAAGACTTTTAAGTACCACTGAAGTTTCCTTATATGCAGTCTTGCATATGGAATTAGTGGAATACATGAGGCCATGAACCCTAGGGCTTGCAGTATTTTTCTTGCAGATAGCTGGCTTCTGGTGGCCATTTGTTTGAAGTAGTTTGGCAGATAGACCTGTTTTTCTGAAGTGAGAAAAGCCATCTGGGAATTTGTGTCCAAGCTTGTGCCCAGGAATATAATCTTTTGACTGGGCACCAGTTGTGATTTCTCTTTTCTTTGAAGTGAGAAGGCTTTTTACAAATGCCAGGTGCTGACATTCCTGACTGTCCACCTGAATCAAGCAGTCATCAAAGTATGAGAACATTTGGATATTTCTCTGCCTGCAGTATGCAATGGCTGGAGCCAGGCACTTTGTGAATACTCTGGGCACAGTAGATAAGCCAAAGGGAAGTGCAGAGAACTGATAGTGCATAGAGCCTGCCCTTAAATGTAGATATTTCCTGCACGACTCCCTTATGCGGGTGTGCAGATAAGCTTCTTTTAAGTCTAGAGTGACTAACCAGGCATCCTTGGCTAGCATAGGGAGAAACTGTTGCAGGGTAAGCATCTTGAATTTGGAGACCACCAGAAGGGTGTTGAGAGTGGATAGATCCAGGATAGGGTGCCAAAAGCCCTCTTTTCTGGGCACCAAGAAAGTCTGGAGTAGAAACCCCGCCTCCTTTGTTCTACTGGAACAGGTTGAATAGCTCTGATATTGAGCAGGGAATGTACATGCTTTTGAGCCTCTGCCCAGTGGTTTGGAGGAAGGTCTGAAAATACGCTTGGGGTTGGCAGTGTATGGAAGTAGAATCTGTACCCCTGGGATACAATGTTTAGGACCCAACTGTCCTGAGTAATAGATATCCAGGTTTTTGCATGAAGGTTAAGTTTTCCTCCTAGGGGGAGAAGTAATTGGGCAGGGCTGGGAAGGATAACTGAAAAGTCATTGTGAACTTTTTTCATAAGGGGGTGGCTTACTACTCCCTGTTTTTGAGGTGGGGGCACTCCATTGTTTAGATCTCTGCATACCCTGAGACTGTAGTCTGGGTGGCCTGTTTCCCCTGGGTTTGGTCTGAGAAGGTCTAGAAGGGGCTGGAAAGGACCAGTTTTTAGAAGGCCAATGCCTACTGAATCTAGGTGGTTGCACTTGTAAGAATTATTTAACAGTTTGCATAGATTTAGCTTTTTCTTCCATATTTTTAATAACCTCTTCTGCTTTGGTGCCAAATAAAGTCCTCATTTAAAGGACCGTCTAGTAATTTGGATTTGACATGATGTGGCAAGGTTTGTTCCTTCAGCCAAGCATGCCTTCTCAGTACAGACCCAGTGACTGCAGCCCTGCAAGATGCTTCTAGGGCATCAAAGCCACACTGCAAAGTATGCTTACTAACTTGGTTTGCAGAATGCATTAGCTCTTGTAAATTTTTATTTTCTACACAATCTGGGAGTAACACCATTTTTTTTGTTTAATTAGTTCCATAATGTGCTGCTGGTACTTCAACATGTGAAACTGGCAATTCAATGCCCTTATGGCAAGAGTTGCAGAGGTATATACCTTCTTACCCCATCTGTCTAAAGCTCTGGAATCCTTGTCTGAAGGGGTAGGGATTTTGGATGTAGTAGCCTTAATACCTTTAGGTCCCTGGGAAATTGTCTTTGGATCCGCAGTAGGATTCTTGAAGATAAATTTGTGGGAATTAGGTACTCTGTAGTACCTGTCAGGTTTCCTAGGGGCCGGGGGTAAATTATCTGGAGTAAGACTGGATTCCTTAAAAACATCATCTACAACATCCAGGACAGGAGGTATAGCTAGAGGCCTGTGCTGAGGCAACTCTAAAAATTCTCGGAGTCTCTTTATGGACTGAGGGTAGCCCTAGCATTCCCAAAGGAAATGCTGTCTTAAAGGATGCACGGTTTCACCAAAAGAAAAATCCTCTGGAGGGGAGACAGAGGGAACGGATTCCTTGCATCGGAATCCTCATAGGTTGATAAGGGCATGTCCTGGTAATCAGAAGGGTCACAGTCATCGGACTACTGGTCTGTAGCATCAGAATGAAACTCAATTCTTTGTCTCTTAGTAGGGGAAGGCTGGCTTCCCCTAATTAGGGTAATAAGGTCTTCAGCCATTCTAAGCATTTGTTTTTGTGGCATGGGAGCTTGAGCATGCGCTTTGGTCGTCTGTTTTCTATGCATAGTGTGTACTCTGGGTCTCAGAAACTCGATAGTTTTAGCTAAAAACAAAATTGTCGATTTAATTTGAACATCGGTAGGTCAGAATACACCCTCAGAAGCCGGTGCCTGCACAGCGGCTCTGGACCCATCCAAGATATGAGACATCCACATGTTCCATAGTCGAAGAAGCATCTCGCGGCATACCGAACTCCAAATGGGTTTCAGCAGAGGCCTGCAAATCTGCAGAAGCGGGCATCAGGGGCTGCAAGGGCACCTCACTGAATACTGGCGGACTGGCTACTAACTTAACAGAAGCGTCATCGGCAGTTTTGGACCTACGCAGTCTGTCCCTGTCTTTATGGTTTTTTGGAAGACCGGTAGTCGGATGGCTTATCTAAGCCATTTTGGAATATGGAGAACGAGAGCGAAAGAATTTAGAGACAAAGATAGCCAGATGACGAATGGTTCGGGTGTTAAGGCACAAAACTGACAGCGAGGGACGTCGTGGTCTGGGACTAAACAGGTGACGCAGTAAGAATGAAAATCTCTGTGAGGTATTTGCTTTCCACAGGCACAACAACTGTTAACTTTTTCTGACATCTGTTAGAGCAAGAAAAAAGGATCCCCAATGGGGTAATTAGCTTTAGAAGCCTTCAGGATTACAAACTTAAAAACGAAAATTTCAAGTAGTGGCCGACCGGCACTTGCGAACTGCTTTGGGATCCTCCTCAGCAAGGAAGACTGATGTAATGGTGTCGGCTGCCTGTTTTATACCTCTGACAACCTGACATCATGGAAGAAGCAAAAGCATCCGACGCAGAAATCCTAAGACACTGGTATTCAGGCCGACTGAGGACTACCTGCAGGCAGATAACCCAAGTGTGATGACTGCAACAGTGAAACACGAAGAACATCAATGTATTCCATATGCACTGCCTTAGGCGCATACTTGGTATCTCATGGCAGGACAAGATCCCCAACACTACAGTGCTTGAAAGGATGGGCACCACCTCCATGTTCTCCATCCTGGACGTACATGCTGGTTGGGTCATGTTTCATGCATGACAGACGGCTGAATAATTTTGGAGAGCTGGAATCTGGAAAAAGGCCAAAAGGGTGACCCAAGCTGCGCTATGACATATGCAAGTGTGACTTCAGTGTTCTCTCATCAGGAAGGACACGCGGTATTCTCTCACCTCAGACAAGATCGTCTGGAAATGGGAAGTTAAGGAAGCTCTCATTATGTATGAAACCACCTTATCAAGGAGAGGAGAGGATCAGACACCCTCAGGAAGATCTGTGCTCAAGATACCAGACAGACATCTGCCTACTGCTGCTCAAAATGTGGAAAGGACAGCCACTCCTGGATTAGACTACACGGCCACAGAAGATGCTGCTCAAATCAGTCCAACAGAAGTGCAAACCCATGATCCTTTGAAATTGAAAGATGCCTATTACTACTAAGAGAGGTCCAAAATGGTGTCTGTGGACCATCTTCTTGGGACTGGAAGAGTCTTGCTTGAAAGCCCTATTCCTCTCCCAAAGGAGCCATTTACACAGCCCCTGAATGAATTGCGTCTCAAATGACTTCTAGTATGACTGCCAGCTGGTCCTTGGGGACCGGCGGAATTCATCTTAACTTTGCAATATCTAGAAATTACAATTTGCCACCATTTCTGGCGATATTTAGTACCCACTGATCTTGCGTGATTTTCCCTCAATTTCTTATAAAGAAGGAAAAACAACCTTCAACTTTTTATGCAGAGTGGGGAAAGCAGAGAAGCAGGAGAAAGGGTACTGGGCTGTGTGGTACGATTTGGTAAAAGGGTAGTGGGCTGTGTGGTAGTTTGGGTGAAAGGATAATGGGCTGTGGGGGTAGGCTTCGGTGAAAGGGTACTGGGCTGTGTGGTACGATTTGGTAAAAGGGTAGTGGGCTGTGTGGTAGTTTGGGTGAAAGGGTAATGGGCTGTGGGGGTAGGCTTCGGTGAAAGGGTACTGGGCTGTGTGGTAGGATTTGTAAAAGGGTACTGGGCTGTGCGGTAGGCTTGGGTGAAAGGGCACTGGGCTGTGCGGTAGGCTTGGGTGAAAGGGCACTGGGCTGTGCGGTAGGCTTGGGTGAAAGGGCACTGGGCTGTGTGGTAGGCTTGGGTGAAAGGGCACTGGGCTGTGCGGTAGGCTTGGGTGAAAGGGTACTGGGCTGTGCGGTAGTATTGGGTGAAAGGGCACTGGGCTGTGCGGTAGGCTTGGGTGAAAGGGCACTGGGCTGTGCGGTAGGCTTGGGTGAAAGGGCACTGGGCTGTGCGGTAGGCTTGGGTGAAAGGGCACTGGGCTGTGCGGTATGCTTGGGTGAAAGGGTACTGGGCTGCATGGTAGGCATGGGTATGGAATAGAAGAGGGTAGCCAGAATGAATTAAACCTGATGGCCCTAAGGACCCCTAAGCTTGTCTGGGTTTAACTTACCGCTGCATTGGAAATTTTCCCTTCTTCCCATTGCTTGCTGTAACACGGTCTAATTTAATGTAAGAAGACCAAGTCTATGCTATTTTATTCAGCTCAGCTCGAGCTGCCTTGACAGTCTGGATGCATGGATGGTGCTCTGAACCTTTGGAAGCTGGCTGGCTGTTATCTTTTATAACCTATACTGCAGCAGTAATCAATATAATGACTGTTAAAAGGCATCAAGACTAACAGAGATGATTTTCAGGCAAGGAGGAAAAAAAGACCTAAAAAAAATTCCAGAAACTGGGGATGCCAACTGAATCCCTTAAAACACATTTTCAGAAATGTGCAGATCTGTAAACTGTCAAAGGTAATGTAGGCTTCTGAATGATTTCATACCAGTGTTTCTGGGATTCACAGCAAAATGTGCAATTGGTTTTGCCTAAGACATCATACTATGACAGCTGAAAATTTTCTACTCAGGATCTGCATTCTCTATAGAGGAAATGATGATCCACTAACTGCAAAGCTGGATGTTGAGCCATTTGTCTCAATGCAGGCAGGCAATAACTAAATCCCATGAAAGGCACCAATCCAGATATTAAAATGGTTGTCTTATCTCTCTAAATTTAAATGTTATTCTGGGAAAAGGAAAGATCTCATTCAGTATCTGTCTCTTTCCATCCACTGAGAGGACAGTGTGTGCCCTTATATCACACCGAACGCCTAAGATTTATCTATGCACGGACAATTCATTCCGGTCATTCTGGGCGCTGTGCAGGAGTTTTCCAAGTCCCTGATTAGTCACCATGTGTTTGCCTCTTCCTCCTCCAACCTTATGAACACTGCAGTTTGTTCTGTACATTAAATGGGCAGTTTGCCATCCAATATGAAGGAAGAAAGTAACAGAATATGGCCCTGTGCACTAGCTAGACATTCCCCAGTGCAACACATTTAGTATACCAACAATTATGGTGGTCCCCTTGACAAAACCGGTCCGATTTAATCTGTGCTGACAAGCCTAAACTGTGCTCAAGTGCTTGTCTACAATGTGTGTACAATGCATTATTCCACATGCATGTTCTGGTTTCTTTGTTACAAACTCCTGGGAAATGTACATTTTTTTTTGTTTTATCTACATACATTTATTTGCATTGATTCCATGCTGTTAGACATGCAAGCAAACCTCTAAAATGAAATTAATTTTCAACCCATTTGAACTGCTCTATCAGTACAAAGATGACTGGAAACCTCTAGGGAACAATGCCATACCAATTAGGCTACCTAAGCGTTCTACATGGTCACTGGTTAAGTAAGGCTTAATAGATTATGTAAACACAGAAAACACATTACGCAAATTATACATTACATCTGTCTCATCTCATGCCCCTGCAAACAGCCTTACCTTTCTCTTGAGTTGCAATAGGTGTTCCTGTCTCTTGGAGATGGGCAGAACATCACCTGACTTTCCTGAAAAAAAAAAAAAGTAACATGCATGTAATTTAACTCAGCACTTTCTTTTCTAACACAACCTTTACTGACTTAGCTAATCAAGTAATCGGACTGACCCAAGTACCACCCTCTTTTCAGCCATAACCCAAAATAGGAGCTCAGCGGGTTACAAACACACAAAAAAAACCACAGACATAAATAAGACAACAACATAATGTATATACTTATACCCCTTACAACCGAGGGTTGCGAGCAGTAAGCAGATGAGGGTGTGACCAGTTCTGTGGCTGACAGAAGTACAACTGCAAAACAATGTTTCATTAGAACAGTGTGGCCATATTAAGCATTCTTTAAAGACATTGTGTGTGTGTGTAGCTCTCCTGCACCCCAGCTTGTGACTCTACTATTAATTATATATCTTAACTATGAGATTCAAGAAAAATAAAAATCCCTGCGGTACCATAATAATGATGTCTGACACCAAAATATCAGACTTGCACATAAAAGTGTTGAATACTCGTAGGCAGTACTTTAACTCAGCACTCCAAAAGATGTGCAAGTACTCAACCCCAAACAAAAGATGTACAAGTACTCATCTAACAGACATTTGAACATTCATCACATCACCTCATCCCTGAAAAGTTCATAGTAGTGTCAGTGGTACAACAGATAGCCCAGTTTCCTTCAGTGCAAATGGTTGTGGGTTCTACTCCCAACTCCAGGAAGATGGATTGCTGACACTGCAGTGCAGCATAAGGGAGGTGCTGCACTCCTGAATGTGTCCTCCATTGGATGAGATATTAAACTGAAGTCCCATCTGCTTAAATTGATGGTAGCTCAGGTGGATGTAAAAGATCCCATGGCACATATCAGAGAGCAGTTTTTTTATTAATATATACATTACATGTTATTTACATATTTACATGATTTACATCTATTTACAAATCTCCATACATTACAAACTTCAGTTTAAACATCCCCCACTCATTTACCCACAACCCAAACATTATTTTTTCCAGAATCTTTGTCAAAGTCCATTTCCCATCGTATTTGATTTCCTTTAGTCTCTCATTCCATATAATCCATGAAACATAAAATATTACCCTGTCCATTTCCTTCACGGCTTCCTGTTTTCGTGCACCATAATAACCAAATTCTATCATGTCCACATTAATTTATTAACATTTTAACAAACCTTTCACCCCATTATCTTTACATATTTCTTTCCACAAATTATTAACGGTCACATTTCAAAAACACATGCTTGGTGGTCTCAAACTCTCCACATTTATTACATTTTCTATCTTGCTTTTTGCGGATGGCATAGTTGCTTTTTCTAATAGACAATTGCCATAAAAACCATTACATTCTTTTTATCTTACAGTTATTCATAGGTTCATACTAGGCTATCTGCCCTAGGGCATTTATAAGCCTAGCCAGAGTGTGTTTGGCTTTTGCCACCCATTTTAAATTAATTTTGCTATGCCCTTTTTCAAGGTTAGTATACTGTGCCTCTGTCTAACAGTGACACAGAAGTGATACCCGGGGTAAACCTACGATCTCCCATCCACTCATTAAGATTCCTCTTGAAGAGAGTCAATGAGGGACTCTGCCTAACCTGGACTGGGATTTTATTCCAGAGTGAAGGGAGCCTCTGGGTTATGAATCTGTCCCTCCAGCATGTCCTATTTATTTCAGTGCTGAGGTTCAAGTCTCGAGCACGTAGCTCGATGGGGTTTGGATTTTCTGAGGTGCAGCATGTCCATTAATTCCGGGTTGGACATGGCTTTATACGTCAGGCACAGATCGCCTCTGGGCAGGCGGTATGCCACTGAGTAGAGCTGGAGTTTCTTTAACCGGGCAGCATATGGCATCTGTTTTAGCCCTTTGATCCTCTTGGTGAGGTACTTTTGGGGTCTTTCCAGTTGCTGCAGGTGTCTGGTAAGGTACATCCCAAAAGGGGCATTGTACTCAATTATGGGATTGATGAGGGGTGAGTAAAGAGGCACGATGACCTCCCCTGATCTAGATGTGAATCCCTTCATGATTAGGTGGGCTATATAAAATGTTTTTCTAACCACTTTGGCCGCGTGGTTGTCAAACGAGAGACTTCTATCAACTTGGGTCCCCAGGTCCCTAATTACTTCTTCTGTCCTTAATGGATTACCACCTATGTGGTAATTTGTGGGCACTTTGTTTTTGCCAAAGGGGATGACTATACACTTTTTGGCATTTAGCTTGAGGCCATGGCTCTGGCACCAGTTGTCTGTTTCTATGAGGCTCTTTTGGAGGATGCTTGTGTCGGCTGGAGTGTCGATTATGGCACCTAGTTTGCAGTCATCTGCGAACTTGGTCAGCCACAGTCCTTCCGTGTTGGCCTGAGACTTGTCTGCATACAACTGGACATAAGCTGATTTAAGTATATTTTCTGCACTTATTTAAGATTTGAGTGAGTAAATATTGTGTGTGTCTCTGAATCTCTGCAGTAGTTGTTAGACTGCTGTGAAATCCTTTGTTAAGTGTTAATTAGCTTGGGGGTTTCTGCTAGCATTCAAATCTGTGTTGGTTACATTTCTAGTAATCATTTTAAATCGAGTTGCTGGCTACTGAGACTTGTCTGCATACAACTGGACATAAGCTGATTTAAGTATATTTTCTGCACTTATTTAAGATTTGAGTGAGTAAATATTGTTTGTCTTGCATTCAGTAAATATTGTGTGTCTCTGAATCTCTGCAGTAGTTGTTAGACTGCTGTGAAATTCCTTTGTTAAGTGTTAATTAGCTTGGGGGTTTCTGCTAGCATTAAAATCTGTGTTGGTTACATTTCTAGTAATCATTTTAAATCGAGTTGCTGGCTACTGAGACTTGTCTGCATACAACAACTGGACATAAGCTGATTTAAGTATATTTTCTGCACTTATTTAAGATTTGAGTGAGTAAATATTGTGTGTCTTGCATTCAGTAAATATTGTGTGTGTCTCTGTATCTCTGCAGTAGTTCCCCACTCCCCCTCCATGTTTGTTGTTGTGGTGTTAATCTTGGGTGGCTTTGGAATTGCTGGCCCCTGATGTAAATCTCTTTTTGCACACTCCTCCCATCTCATTCGCTCACTCAACTGAGCACAGTGAGATCATATTTTGATTTTGGATACTCTTACCAGTCCCATCTCCTCTGCAGTGTACAGAGACAGCACTTGGGAAGGGCATTCCCCTACAGTATCTTAATCTGCTCTGTTTCCTCCATCTCAAAAAAAAAAACAAAAAAAAAAATCTGCACTTCATCTGCCTTACTGTATTTGTGTTTCTTCCGACTTTATTACCTTATTTTGCTTTTGCCTCTTTTAACATTTTAAAGTGGAACCTGTGTGTTGAGAGACAGCCTTACAAGACTATCTGCAAATATATAGAGCTGAGTATATTTTTCTGTATTATTCTGTATTATAGAGCTAAACTGTTGCTTATATATCTGTTGTCTTACTGTTCTGCAAATATACACAGATCAGTATATATATTTTTTTGGTTTTATAATTTTCACTCTGATTCCTCACATCTCTGTTGAAACTCCCCCCCCCCCACTGTTCTTGGTTGTAGTTTAAATTTGGTGGATTTTGCAGTGCCCGCCCCACTGTAGATTTGATCGAGGACACTCCCCCAGTCCCATCTCTTTACCGCATTCTACCTAATAAACCCTTTCTGCACTTGCTTTTAGTCCTTTTTAATTTAATTACATTTTTTCAAACTGTGTGTGGACTAATATTGCTACATACTCAAGTGTGCCAGCTTGCACTGCATGTGAATTGTTTTTACTACTGTTTTTGCTACTTTTCTGAAAAAAAAAAAATTATCTGCTTTTACTGTATTTTTGTTTCTTCCTACTTTATTTTGCTTTTGCGTCATCTTAAAAGTACTCAATTGTATTTATTACTGCTTGGTGCATCTCATTCTAAGCCTTTTAGTTTAAGCACTTGGGCTTCAGACCAGTTGTTTTACATTAAGAAAGTTTGTGGTCTGCACTGTGGTGGCAGAACAGGTAGCTTACATCCTTCTAAGTTGGGAACTGCTGATTGAGGGCTCAATGTCTGTTATTCTAAAAGTGTATTAACTCTGGTTTAAGCACTTGGGCTTCAGGCCAGTTGTTTTACATTTGAAGGGTTCGTGGTCTGCACTCTTGTGGGAGGAGAGGCTGGACTCTGCCCTTCTGAGCTGGGAATTTCTGGTTAAAGGCTTATAGTGCCTGCATATTTGAACTGCTTCTTACTGAAATTGGTACACCTTGTTTGCTGTAGCATAGACTAGATCCAGGCCTGCTGAATCTAGCTTTGTTTGTATAACTTGAGCACTAATCCAGGCATTCTTTAAAGTATTCAATTGTATTTATTACTGCTTGGTAGTAACTTGATTAAAGTGTAGCTATCATTCTAAGTCTTTTGGATTAAGGACTTGGGCTTCAGACCAGTTGTTTTACATTAGGAAGGTTTGTGGCCTGCACTGTGGTGGCAGGTACATCCTTCTAAGTTGGGAACTGCTGATTGAGGGCTCAGTGTCTGTTATTCTAAAAGTATATTAGTTCTGGTTTAAGCACTTGGGCTTCAGGCCAGTTATTTTACATTAAGAAGGTTCATGGTCTGCACTCTTGTGGGAGGAGAGGCTGGACTCTGCCCTTCTGAGCTGGGAATTTCTGGTTAAAGGCTTATAGTGCCTGCATATTTGAACTGTTTCTTACTGAAATTGGTACACCTTGTTTGCTGTAGCATAGACTAGATCCAGGCCTGCTGAATCTAGCTTTGTTTGTATGCTTGTTGTTTGTTTGCTTATTATTTCACTGAAACGCTAATTCCACCTAAAACGTGGCTTTTCAGAGCTTCTGTGGATCCCTAGTGATATCTGCATTGCTTACTGTACTTATTTCCTTGTTTCACTTGAAAAAAAGTTACTGTTTGTCGTTTTTGCATTTAAGTTACCTGTAACACATTGCATTTAAGTTACCTGGCACTTGCTCACTAAAGCAATTCTACAAGTCAGCACTAAAAAATTAAAAGCACTACACCCTCACAAACTCCCCTCGAGTACCTTGTTCCCCATTAGCCATTTTTTTCAGTTATAAAGGAATTCCCAATACTATTCTAGCATGTCCAAAGGTCAGTTGTCAATCTCCTCTCCGGTCCAGCTGGTGAATCTGGGAATCTTGAGGCAATGTTCCAACTGCCTCATGTACACAGACAACCCTCTCCTCCTCCCAACAAATTCCAACACATGTGAGAGATGCAACCATATAGCCATACTGGAGGCTAAGCTCTCTCAACTCAGTACTGGCAAAACCAGTCAGGAGGAGAAAAAAACCACACTCACTACAATTCCAGTCTCACATAGACTTACCACGACAGCAAACCAAACACATAAACACACAAAAACATACTCGGAGGCTCTAAATAAAAATCTGCCTAAGCAGCAGAGACCTCCAAAGCAGACACCCAAGCAACCGCTACCCCAAAACAAAACATGTGCAACACATAGCTCACAAAGCCAGTGTGCTGAACAGTCACAGCCCTTAAGGCTAAACAACACACCTGATACACTTGTAATAGGTGACTATCATCAGGCACACTGACGTCCCGCTCACCAGGCTGAACAAGGAGAAGGTCACGGTGAGCTGCCTGTCGGGCTCTAGGATCCGCCACATAACACGTGCACTCAGGTAACTCCAAGGCAAGTACAAATATGACTCAGTCATTGTCCATGCTGGTGTGAATGACCTGAGACGTACCTCCCTGGACTACATTAACAGAGACATAGAGGAGCTCTCTGAGCATGTAGCCCAGGCCGGTATGACCCTGACCTTGAGTAGCATCTTACCCTCACCAAGAATGATGCCACAATATGAAGACAAGATGATCAATTTCAACAATTGGCTTAAGTATTGGTGTCATTCAAAGGGGATCCAATGCCTGTCAGCCTGGGATGACATGCTCGACAAGCCACGATGCTTCGCTAGGGACGGCTTGCACCCATCACCCCTGTGCTTTCGTATATTGGCAAAGGCTCTTGCTACCCCCATAGTGCCTTTTTTAGGAAAGGCTCAAAAGACAAACCCACCTCCATAGGAATCACAAGGGATAAGAAACTAAGAGTAATGCTACTCAACGCCAGACGTCTAAACCTCAAGATGCACGCACTCGAAACTCTCCTTAGCATGGAGAACATCGATATCTGTGCAGTAACAGAAACCTGGTTCAAGGCTCCTGAGAGCACCCCAGCACTACCAGGTTATACCGCAAACCATGCTTTTCGGCCCCAAAACTTGGACCGAACCACAAAATGAGGGGGAGTATCAATATTCGTCAAATATACCCACACCTCCAGGTTGGTGGCACAGCACGAAGCATCAGAGACTATCCATGTGCAACTAACAGTGGGCAAAACTGCCTTCCAGTTTATAGCCTGCTACAGACCACCCTCGCAAACCCAGGAACCCCACTCGGCCTTCCTGAGAACACTGGAAAATATGAAGGCCTCTCCAAAAACCATTATATTGGGCGACTTCAACTACCCAAACATAGACTGGGAGCATTACTCTAGCTCCAACACCCTAGCCCAAAGGTTCCTAGAATTTATACACTCAAATGCTATGGAACAAATTGTTACCACTCCCACAAGAGGGGAAAACATACTGGACCTGATCATCACCAACATGGGGACTCTATGCTCCAGACCACAAGTGTATCCCTCATTGGTAAGATCAGACCATAAACTAATCTCACTGGATATTCACATCCCGACTCCACCCCCTGCCCTGAAAACCACAGTGAAAAACTTCTCTAATGCAAATTTCACACTCCTCAAAACCGAGGTGGAATCCTTCAAAGCCCCCGGGCCTGTGGAAAATACGGCCCAGACCGCAGAATCCTTTATAAACGCATTCTATGAACACCTTCAGGAATGCATGGATCATGCAATCCCAAATAAAACCAAGTCCCAATCCTCCAAAGGCAGACGTCCTGTCTGGTGGACCCCAGCCATAAACAAATTATACAATAGAAGGAGGAAGCTACTACATGATAGAGCAAAATCCCAAAAAGGGAAGGCATCTCTGATCAGTATTAGCAAAAAACTATGGGTACTCATAAAATCGTCTAAGGCCAGCTTCGAGAGAAAAATTGCACAGGACACTAAGGATAATCACAAAGCTTTCTTTAGTTATGTTAGGAACCTGGGTGGGAATTCCCAAATATGCTCAGAATTAGTCCAAAATGACAAAAAATACACCAAACCCACAGACATTGCCAACATCCTAGCTGACAGGTTCAGCGCAAACTTCTCCCCACCAAAAGGGCAAATATCTATCCCAGCAGAGTGCTGCCCCCCTGACATCTCAGATGCTCAGGTAAGAGACACCCTCTCCAAAGCAAAAAACACAGCATCAATGGGACCAGACGGTGTCCCGGGCAGCGTCCTACATGAACTCCAAGAAGAGCTAAACCCAAACATAAAACTACTGTTCAATCTCAGCCTTACTACAAGATATGTACCCAAAGAGTGGCGTACAGCAACAGTGGTCCCTCTCCACAAAGGTGGTGCCTCAACGGATCCTGGAAACTATCGCCCCATAAGCCTGACTAGCTTGGTCTGCAAAGCTATGGAAAGGATCATCATGGACCTATCTCATCATTATGGCTTTTTTTTTATCTATTTCTAAATCTTTCCATGAATCAAAGCAATAAAATGCTTTCATAATACTTAAGTACTATACCTTTCTATTTTTCCCACATATATATTTTTTACTTTCCATAACTCAGTTTTGTTTTGGTACTCTTACATTTCTTCATTCACAATGCTTTTACTTAGTTTTTTTAACTTTCATTCCTTCCCGCAGTTCTTTGTATTTAGAATATAGTATAATTTCTATCAAGTTATTTTCCTTCATAATTCATTTTTATACCATATATAAAACTAAAGCGACTGCATGTAGTATTAGGTTTATTAAACCCAAGCCTCCTTGCTCTTCTTTCATATATAAAATCCCTCTCTAGACAGGATTCAGTCTACAGTCCTAAATAAAAGAAAATATAATCATCATCGGTGCCTTCTCATACTTAATAGGAATCATATAGATGTTAACAATATAAGCAACGTTTCCTATTACCATGGTGTCCAACAAGTGTTTTTTTTTTCTATAAGAAAATCTATATGACTACCAAAAAGCAGTCCTATCCTTTACTTCTGAGTACATTATCCTATTGTTGTCTGTATTCACTCCTTCCACATATTGTTCCTAATATATCTATATATTTTTCATTGAACTCAACACCTCCTATCATACCTTCAAAACCAAATTGTTTACTTTTCTCCTTAGTTGCACTTAAAACAATGTTTGTAATTTATACTTAATTTTTCATTTACCTTTTCCATTCATACTTTATTTTTAACAATTAATACAATTTCACCTGCATAATTATACGTTATTGGCAGTTGCACTTCCTTCATCATTTTGTATCCACCACTACTCAACATTTTATTAACTTTCTTCACTAGTACATCCATAAATAATGAGAACATTAAACTACTAGCTGGGCCAGCCCTGCTTTATTCCACATTCTATTTTTATTTCTTTAAGAATCCAGCCATTTACATTTAGTTTCACATAGTTCCTTTCATAAACAGATTTTATTATTTGTAATATTTTTTTATTACATTATATGCCAGAAAAATTCTCCATAATGATTCATATTGAATGTTATCACAGACTTTACATATATTCTGTATCATAACCTTCACTTCTATGTTTTCATTTATGATGTCATCAACTACTGCTCTTATTATCCAATAAGAATCATCAGCCCCCTTTTTCTAATTTTTTTCTACATGGGGTTGGGGTATCTTGTTAACCGTCACCAACTCTCTCGATTCAGTGCCACACTCCTGCCTTCGTCGACACTCATGCCTGTCACAGATCTTCTTTCACACAATCCATCCACCTCTCTGCTGTACATCCTCATTCCCTCTTAAAGTCTTCCTGCCTGTCCCAAATCTTCCTCACCAGATTGTCTTCTGCTTTTCTGCACATGTGCTCAAACCACCGTAATCTGTTCTCTTTGATCTTTTATGCAACTGGGGCTACTTCGGCTTCTGCTCTTATGTCCTCATTTCTTCGTCTGTCCCACAGTGTGCATCTAACCACTCTTCTCAGGCACTTCATTTCCATCACCTCTAGCTTCTTCAACTGTTCTGCCTTTACTGCCCAGTTTTCTGTACCGTACTGTAGTACTGGTCGCACCACTGTCTTGTACACCTTACTTTTCAGCTTCTTTGGCATTCTTCTGTCATAGATTACACCCGATCCTCTATGCCAGTTGGCTGCAGCCCCTCTAATTCTAGCTTTGACCTCTTCATTCAGTCTACCCTTCTCTTCAACTACACCTCTCAGATGCTTGAAGCTGTTTAACTGTTCCACTATCTTCCCTTCTATCTCTATTCTTAGCTTCTTCTGATTTCCCCAATTTGCTGCCATTATCGTCTTATCTGTGCTTAGTTTCATCCCATGTGCCTTCAGATTAGCATTCCATTCTCCTATCCTTTGCTGAAGTTCTAGCTCAAATTCTGCCTGTACTGCCACATCGTTTGCATACAGCAGCTTTGTTGATCTGTCCCTTCCAGCCTGTTTGCTAATGTAGTCCACCACCAGTATGAGCAGCATTGGGCTCAGAGCTGAACCCTGGTGTACACCAACTCCCACTGGGAACCCCTCTGTGAGGCCAAACACTGTTCATACTTGAGCCACTGGGTCCTTGTACATAGCCTGTGCTAATTCTACCAGTGTTCCTGGGACTTCAAACCACCGCAGTATTGCCCACATCAGCTTTTATGGGACCTTGGCATATGCTTTCACCAAGTTTAGGAATGCCCAGTTGGACTTGTTCTTCATCTCTAGCTTCTTCTCAAGTATCTGTCTCACTACAAACATCAGGTCAGTTGTGCTTCATCCTGATCCTGATCTGAATCCAAACTACTCATCTCCCATCTTACATTCTACTACTCTAGGTATCCGTTTATCAATCACCCTTCTCCAGAAAGTTCATGCAGTGTAATAGGAGTTTGATGCCTCTGTACTGCCCACAGTTGTGGATGTCCCCTTTGCTCTTGTATACTGGCACAAGTATGCTTATTCTCCAGTCATCTGGGATATGCCTCTCTCTCCAGACTGCTGTTAGTACCCTCAGTAGCCATTTCTCCCCTTTCTCACCCAGCATCTTTATCACATCTGATATCACCTCATCTGAGCCTGCTGCTTTCCCTGACTTCATCTTCCTTAGTGCTCTTCTTACTTCTTCTAGGGTGGGCTCCTCTTCTTCTCTCATCGTAGGCTGTTTCTGGGACAGTACAGCTTCTGGGGGGGGGGGTTCTGCATTCAGAAGCTTCTGGAAATACTCCTTCCATCTGCCTTTGATGTCCTCTGGACTGGTGAGCAGGTTGTTGCTGGAATCCTTTATGAAGAGTGTCTGACCATCTTCTTTATCTTTCTGTCTTTGCCTTGCAACCTGATATAGTTTTCTTTGTGCCCCTTACTGAGTCACTTTCCAGAAGTTGGTAGAGTGCCGCTGATATCATATTCTTTGCTATTGCAACTTCTTTCTTAGCTTCTTTGTCAGCCAACCAGTAGTCATTCCTATCCCGGTCAGTCTTTTCTATCTCCCACTTCTTCCTGCACTCTTTCTTTTGTTGACTACCTGCACGTCTTCATTCCACTACCACCTTTCTTTATGTACTTTATTTTCCTACATGGCTTGGCTACATATCTCTTCTGTTGTTCTAACACACGCTGTTTTTAGGCACTGTCACTCTTCAACTCCACCTATTTCCTGTTCTTCTGGAGGTGCTAAGTCTTGAGTAATTCCTTGAACTGTTGTACTTTCTCTCCAGTCAACTTCCAGGTCTTCAGCCTGCTCTCCGTTGACCTTAGAGCCTTTCCTGACCACTGCTTGCAGATTGTGGCAACCAGTGATTTATGTTGTGGGCAGACTGTTTCACTGGGGATGATTTTACAATCATAGGTTCTACCCCAGTGCCTTTTCCTTACTAGGAGGAAGTCTACCCGAGTTACACATTGGCTATTATTATATGTGATCTTGTGACTGTCTCTCTTTCTGAACCATGTGTTGGCTACTATCAAGCCATTTGCCAGAGAGAAGTCTAGACTGGCCTCTCCTTCTTTGTTCCTGTTGCCCCACCAATGTGGGACCGAGGCAGTCCTCATATCCTGTTCTGTCTGTCCCGATATGTGCATTCAAGTCACCCATTATCAACACCAATTCATGTTGTCCTGCTTTATCTAGTAGGTCCTGCAAATGCTGTCTGAATGCACCCTTTTCCTCACTATCACAACCCTGTTGTGGGGCACAGGCTCAGATTATGAATATTGCCCTGTCATTACACTGGAGACCGATTGCCATGAGTCTGTCACTAATTATGATGATATCCTTCACTGCCTTCTGAAGCCTCCCTCTCATCACAATTCCTGTACCATTTCTAGCCTGTCCCCCACCTGAGTAGTAGAGTCTGGATCCCAAGCAAAGTGGCTTTGCTGCACTGCCCTTCCACCTTGTCTCTTGGATACATAGGATGTCCAGCCTCCTCCGTATCATGTCATCCATTTCCAAGCTGCGTCCTGTCAGTGACCCTACATTAAGCATAACAATTCTGAATTCATGTTTGGCAGATTGGTTGGTTTTACATCCGGCTTTCGCTCAACAGAGCTATCCCAGGTAACCCAGGCTGGGCAACTATATATCAGCTGGCCAGTAGCTTATTGACCCAGGGCTGTTGGGCTTTATGGTGGGCACACACTGGCCAGTAGGGGCACATATACCCCTCCCACCATTAGCAAGGGTCCCTGGCATGGGTCAGAGTAGGTCGGTTCCTCAACCCATTTATCACTGGTAACTACCCATGCCCATTTTTGGCAAAAGTCAACAGAATCACCTAGAGCCATATTTTACACCGCTGAGTGGCTAGACTTGCCACGGCGTGCAGTTTGTGATCCGTGTTCTCCTATCCTGATGGTACTGCGCACCACAGTAGATGCTCAAAGTGGTTGGTCTGTACAACTCTTCTGCCTATAGGGCACCATGTAGAGTCAGTGCTGCTGCCCACAGCTCCATTTATTGGCGAGTTTGAGATGGAAATGCTCAGAATGTTTTTCGGACATGAGAAAAAACCCACGGAGACACAGGGAGAACATGCAAACTCCAAACAGGCATTGGTCGGAGGTCAGGATTGAACCTTGTACCTTGTACATGAGCGGTGAAGACCTTAACTATTAAGGCATCTGGTCTGCTTATTATCCACAATAAATCTTATAGGTTCATAGGTTGGTACTAGGCTATCGGCCCTAGGGCCTATACAAGCCTAGCCATGACAATTCCCTGGTTGTTGATACTCACAGTGTTTACTTCCCTGGACCCCTGTCTATTAGGGCGA
The DNA here is from genome assembly GCF_019279795.1 of Protopterus annectens. Classification (NCBI taxonomy): domain Eukaryota; kingdom Metazoa; phylum Chordata; order Ceratodontiformes; family Protopteridae; genus Protopterus; species Protopterus annectens. The sequence continues at coordinate 490,946,815 of NC_056742.1, forward strand.
CTGACGTGATTCCTGGGGTGAATTTCCTATCTCTCATCTAACTGTCAAGGTTCCTTCTGGAGAGCCAAAGAGGCGCTCTGCTTGACATGTATAGGCGGTCTATTCCAGAGTATAGGGAGTCTCTGGGTCAGGAACCTATCTCTCCAGCATGTCTTGTTCATTGTGACGAGGTTTAGTTCCCTGGAGCGTGTGGCTCTTGAGGGATTGGGATTTCTTTAAATGTAGCATGTCCAACAGCTCAGGGTTAGACATGGTCTTGTAAGTTAAGCAGAGGTTGCCCCTGAGTAGGCAATATGCGACAGAGTTTAGCTGGAGTTTTTTTTTTTTAGACTGTCGGCATAGGGCATCTGCTTTAGGCATGTGATTCTTTTAGTGCGATATTTCTGAGGTCTTCCCAACTGCTGCAGATGTCTTGTGAGGTACATACCAAATGGGGCATTGTACTATATAATGGGTCTAATGAGGGGCGAGTACAGTGGGACAATGACCTTCTTTCTAGATGAAAAGCCCTTTGTGATGAGATGTGCCACACAGAAGGATTTCCTCACTGTTGTGGCGACGTGGTTATCAAAAGGTGAGACCACTGTCCACCTGTGTTCAAGTTTCTCATCAAACTTTCAGTGTTTAGAGTATTGCCGCCTATGTGGTAGTTCATGGGTACGTGCTTTTTCCCAAACTGGATAACTATACGTTTCTTGGCATTGACCTAGAGTCCATGACTCTGGCACCAAGCATCTGTTTCTTTAAGGCCCTTTTGTAGGATATCTACATCATTTTGGCTTATTTATTTATTTAAATTTGTTGACAGGGTAGTGTCCCGACTGGGAAAGTAGCCCGTTTTCAGTGGAGATGCGGGTAGAAAAGTTCCACAAAGAAAAAGATAAAAAAAAAAAATACAGAAATAGTACCAAAGAAAAATACATAATGCAAAAAATGAGAAAAATTATTTCAGTATGTGAAACAGTATAGAGTATGTAACATACATAAACAGTATCACTGAAAATATATAACAATGTAAAAACAAGATAAATTTATTTTTCAGCTTAGGAAGCAAATTAGAACAAGTAAACACAGAAAACTTGATAACTGAGAAGAACAGATACAAATCAGTGACTTCCTTTTCCTTTTCATCCAAAGACATTTTGGTCATACAGTCTATCCATTTTTTGTAACCGTTTGTTATTATTTTCATTAAAAATTTATATTCCATACTATTCAATGTTATAGGTCTCCAATTTATGCCCTCTTTCTTTCCTTTTTTAAATATAAATTTTATAACTCCTGTATACCTCTTTCTCTTTAATTCCAGTTTCTAACCAGTCATTCATAATTTCTATAAAAATTTTTGCCACTCATTTCTTTATACATACCATATTCAATTGCATCCAGTCCTGTTTCAGAATTCATGTCAATATCTTTTAGAATTTCATTTAATTCTTTCATAGTTATTTTGGTTCTAATTACTCACTATCTTCATTATTTAATTTTTCACCTTCATAAATTTTTCTTCTCTTTTAACAAACAATTCCAATACATGATCTTTAATTATGTCATATATTCCTTGCTATCTTATTTGCTTACCTTCTTTATTTTTTAATTCACTTATTTTTCCTTCTATTACTTTACTCAAATGTGGTGCTACCTCTTTCCTTGTAAATACTATTTTTTTGTTTATATAACAAGTTAATTGTAATTTGATTCATTTTATATATTTCTCTTTCTTTTCCATAAAAGGAATTTTTTTTCTCTAACTAGTCTCTAAATGTTTCTTGACTTAATATAGTGTATCTCTTTTTCTTTTTTCTTTAACATTCTAAAAATACTTTACATTTCTCTTTAAAATTAAGCCACCAAACAGTCCAGTTCTCATAAAACTCTTATTCAGATAGATTTTTTTCATAATTCCATAAGTTAGTTTTCTTTTTTAAATCTAATTCATTTTCATTATTTCTCTTTATTCCTTTTCCTGTTCTTATATATTCTTCATTTTCTGAACTTTAACCCATATTGCCACGAGCTGAAAATCCAGCACTTAATTCATTTTTTATAACTTTTAAACTAAACTATCACATATTAAAATATAATCAATTTCTGTCCCAATTTCATTCCTTTTATAGGTCCAGTGGTTATTCTCCCATATACTTAACTTTCCACTTCTCATAATTTATTTAAACATTTTAATATTTCAACTGATTTTTTTTCTTAAATAACAATTAAAATCAGCCACCACTATCCATATTTACATAAACATATTCAAGAATATTTTTAAAGATCACTTCTCTCTCTTTTTGTTACACACAAAGCTATAATTCTATATGCATATTTTTCCATCACAAGTCTAATACCACAATTCGGTCTAGGTCCACTATGGGTACACCTAATATTTTAATCCTTTAAGATAATATAGATATGCCAGAGCACGTTTCTTTCCCTGTATTCCAAACTACCACACCATTCCTAAGTTTTTCATTTTGTGTTCTTTCTTCCTCTGTTAATAATGTGATATCTTCTAAAACAATATGCGCATCCACTGCAGCACCCCATTGTAATATACCTAGTCTCACTAAGATTTTTCAAACTGTTCACATTTAAATATTTTCAGCTTTTAAGAAAAGTTAGTAAAACGTTTATCCCTTCCCTTCCTTATTCTCTCCAAGCATTACGTTTTCTTTTCCTTTAACCCTTTTTCCTATCAGTTTTTTATTTTTTACGGTGCACCAATCCCCTTCTTCCTCGCTTGTCTCCTCCGTTTCCTTTTCCTTATTATTTTCTTTAATTTCATGTACAACTGGGCGGCACAGCGGTGCAGCGGTTAACGTTGTCGCCTCACAGCAAGAGGTTCTCAGGTTTGATTCTCGGCTGGGGTGCCTTCTGTGTGGAGTTTGCATGTTCTCCCTGTGTTCGCGTGGGTTTCTTCCGGGTACTCCGGTTTCCTCCCACATTCCAAAGACATGCATCTAGAGCGTTTCTCCCCAGGCCTCCGCTGAAAACAGGCTCTGTGGAACCTAGTCAGACATTCCCGGTCAACAAATGTAAAATAAAAATAAAATAAATAACTTATTTATCCGTTACATTTTGTACACGTTGTTTCTCCTTCTCCTGTTTAACTTCATTTTTTTGCACATTATTTCACATTCTAGCCATGAATGACCAGCATTGACACATTTTTTTGCACTTTAAATCACATTTTTTGCATTATGCCCTATTTTACCACATAACATCTTTATCATATTCATTGATTAAATGATAATTTTTTCCCACAAAAATAACAAGTCTTTGGTTGACCACTTGTACTTCACAAAACCCCTATTAACATGAACATTAATAATAATACTAGGTACATGCATAACATTATCATGTTCCATTTTCAGTATTACTCCACATTCCCATCGCCCAGTCCACAATCATATTTTTGTAGTGTCCATCACTTCTTTACATACCGTTGACAAATGTTCTTTCAGTTATTTTTCTTCAACTTCAGTTCTAAACTGGATCATTATTCTTTTTTTGTGTGTGTCTGTAAAAAGCTTGCACCACATATTCTGACCATAGAAAAATATTTTTCTTTTGTTCATATGCACCCCCAAAAAATGTCAATGGCCTGCCCAGTCTCAAATATTAAGTCACAAAAAGTCTCTTTATTAATTAAAATAAATGTTTTTACCTCTTTTGCTTTGACACCCAGAGGTGCAATGACAGACTTCCAAACCTCATACCTGTCCAAACTTTCTTCTTCTTTTTTTACTGCTCACACATTGTACACTTCTTTTTATTTTATTTCTTCTTTGTTGTGTTGCCCACAGTTTGTACATACGTTTTTGTCTCTGGAACTTTTTATGGCACAGTCTCTTCTCCTTTTTCTTCTTCTATATTTTCCATGATATCAGTTCATGAAATTGCTACTCCACTTTCTGGCTCACTTTGGTTTACCGTTTCTTCCAAATAATCATCCTGCAACCTCCCCATCCCAATTGGAGGCTTGTAATTATGCATTTTTCAGAGATAACTGTCTCTCCTACAAATAATCTCCTCTGAAAGTTTTCCTCTAATTCCATCTCTGTTACAGCTACAATCTTCTTTTCCTCCAATGTCACTATTTTTTCTACACCCACATCATCAGAAAAAAAACTTCTGGTAGTGATTCTACCATTTAAACTACATTTTCAGCAACTCTCACTGCAGTTTCAGCAAAAGCTGAATCAGCCATGTTTTCTCCCTGTTCCTCCTAGTTGCCTCCACACCTGGACAGGAAACAGGAAGTTAGGATGTGCAACACAAAGTCTCCCCCAACTGCCAAGAGTAGGGGAAGTTCTCCAATGTCTTGCCAAAGTTCTCCTAGTAGTATAAATACACCCCCAGTATCCCCTGAAAAAAGGGATACTCTACTAGGACTAACATGGTCAACAAGGGATAAAAAAAACCCAAAATAAATGCTATGATTGGAAATCATGGGTACATCTTCTGAGAGCTCCCCTACTCCTGTGAATTGTGTGTCTGTGTTAAGGGGTGAAAGCACTCCTACTGCCCCCACTTTTTTAACCTAAATTCTATTTTCCACACTGTGCCTGCCAAACATCAAGACTTCCTGTAGAGTCACCTATGACTAGAGTGTTGGGTACGTTGTTATGCCTTATGGGCTGTGGTTGAGTGGCACACTGAGTGAATATTCAATATTTTCATGTACTTTTATTATTCATTATTAAATATATTTAAAATGTTTACTGTGGCTAATCCTTGTAGACAGTATTTAACCTTTGAGAGTACTTATTTGTTTGGTGATTGCCTGGAAGTCTTCCAGCTGGGCCATCTACAAGGGTCTATATTATATGAATGAAAGTTCATATAAGCGAACGCTGTATTGAGCGGAAATATCGGACATCGAGGTGGGTATTGTGGGATAGCAGTACAGTTCAGATTGGAGTTTTTGCCCTTTTCTCACTGTAGTGCTATCTCGGAATTGGAATATATACCCCTCATGATCACTATAAAAGCTAATTGTTGGTCAGTCTGTCATTCAGGCAGCCACAAGAAATTTTCAAAATTCTCTAGCCCTGATACAGCAAATCATATGCACACTCACAGGCCAGAGCTTGTAATTCAGTCACAAAGATGCTATAGCCACTAGGAAAAGCATCTTTCAGAACACAAACGTCAGGTTCATGGCAGCAAGCTAGTAATGAAATTCCAGTATCAAGACGGAAAGGGACTCTTCACCAGGGGCTAAAGATGAGACAGCCCCATCAGACTGTTACTACAAGTCTCTGTTGGGCCAGAGTCTTGCCCATCACCAGATCATAATACAGTGTACAGCTGACATACCTTGCTGAATAACTCAAGTACAGAGCAAGAAACTGACTAACGTAAGTCAGCCAAACCCTTCTTAGGAACATGCTTCCTACTCACATTAAGCAGAGCACCTTCTCTGTCCTTTTTCAAATGCAATTTGGATCAATGGAGGAGGAACTGTAAATTCACACCTATGCTAGTGTCTATGTCCCTTATACACAGGGACAATCTGTATGATACTAAAGGTATAGGCACAAATCCATGCAAATTGGGCTATACTGGCTAGGCTTGTAAGGGTTCTTAAGCAGTTAGCCTAGTAATCTCCTATGAACCTATAAATCTAAAGATTTATAAAGTGAAGAACAGTTATGTCTTGGTTCAGGTGGAGAATTCTTGCCTTGTAGAGGGGGTCTATAATATATGAACAAAAGTTCATATAAGCGAATGCTCAATGAACAAAAATCCCGGACATCGAAAAGAATACTGTGAGGGGCTGCACTCCCCAACCCCCCCCGCTAAATATATATTCCAATTCCGAGATAGCACTACAGTGAGAAAAGGGCAAAAACTCCAATCTGAACTGTACTGCTATCCCACAATACCCACCTCGATGTCCGATATTTCCGCTCAATACAGCGTTCGCTTATATGAACTTTCATTCATATAATATAGACCCTTGTAGATGGCCCAGCTGGAAGACTTCCAGGCAATCACCAAACAAATAAGTACTCTCAAAGGTTAAATACTGTCTACAAGGATTAGCCACAGTAAACATTTTAAATATATTTAATAATGAATAATAAAAGTACATGAAAATATTGAATATTCACTCAGTGTGCCACTCAACCACAGCCCATAAGGCATAACAACGTACCCAACACTCTAGTCATAGGTGACTCTATAGTCAGGCACACTGATGTTCAACTCACCAGGCCAAACAAGGAGAAAGTTACTGTCAGCTGCCTGTCGGGTGCCAGGATCCACCACATAACGCATGCACTCAGGTCACTCCACAACAAGTACAAATATGACTCTGTCATTGTCCATGTTGGTGTGAATGACCTGAGATGTACCTCCTTGGACTACATGAAAAGGGTCATGGAGGAGCTGTCCGATCTTGTAGCCCAGGCAGGTATGACCCTAGCCCTGAGTAGCACCCTGCCATTACCCAGAATGATACCACAGTACAAGAACAAAATGAATGACTTCAACAATTGGCTAAGCTTCTGGTGTCATTCTAAGGGGATCCAGTATTTGTCTGCCTGGGATGACATGATCGACAGGCCACGATGCTTTGCCAGAGATGGCCTGCACCTGTCGCCCCTGGGATTCCGGATACTGGCTAAGGCTCTAGCCACCCCTATAGTGTCTTTTTTAGGCAAGGTTCAAATGACAAATTCACCACCCTAACAGGTACAGGCAAGAAGAATCTGAGGGTATTGCTACTCAATGCTACAAGTCTAAACCTCAAAATGCACTCTCTCGAGGCACTCCTTAAAATGGAGAACATCGACATCTGTGCAGTGACAGAGACCTGGTTCAAGGCTCCAGAGAGTACCCCTGCATTACCAGGCTATAATTCATACCACACCTTTCGGCCACCTAACCTGGACCGAAACACTAAAGGTGGAGGCGTGTCCATGTTCATTAAGAATATCCACACCTCCAGGCTAGTTTGCTCAGCATAATGCAATGCATCAGAGATTATCCAAGTGCAACTAACTCTGGGCAAGACTGCAATCCAAATTGTAGCTTGCTACAGATCGCCCACCATGCCCCAGGATTCCCACTCCTCATTTCTTAATACACTGGAAAATATTAGGGTACAACCTAACACTCTAATAATGGGTGATTTCAACTACCCTACCATTAACTGGGAAAACTACTCATGTACCAACTCTTGTGCTCAACGTTTTTTCCAATGCCATGGATCAGCTTAGCCACACCCCCATCAGGGGCAGCAATATCCTAGACCTGGTTATTACCAACAGGTGCTCCACACCAGGGGTCAATTCCTCATTGGTCAGATCCGACCACAAGCTAATCACCCTAGACATCCACATCCCTCCCCCACCCCCATTAGGGAAACCACAGTAAAAAATGTCTCCAAAGCCAACTTCACGCTTCTTAAGACAGAAGTGGCAAACTTCACGACACTAATGCTGACGGACAATAGAGGTATGACTGCTGAATCCTACACAAATGCACTTTATAAGCACTTACACGAGTGCATGGATCGTGCAATCCCTAACAAAACCAAGATGCTATCCTCCAAAAAAAAAGGAAGCCAATCTGGTGGTCCCCTGCCATAAACAAACTCTACAACAGAAGAAAGAAACTGTTGCAAAAAAGAGTAAAATCCCATGACTGGAGAAACTCCCTGGTCAGCCTCAGTAAGAAGCTGAGATCCCTCATAAAATCCTCCAAAGCTAGTTATGAAAACAAAATCGCCACTGACTCTAAAGACAACCACAAAGCATTCTATAGCTATGTCAAGAATCTCAATGGAAACACTCAGATCTGCTCCGAGTTACAGCACAATGGCACTAAATATATAGAACCAACTGATATTGCCAACATCCTGACAGATAGGTTCAGTGCTAACTTTACCCCTCTGTCATCCCCTAAAGGGCCCATCTCTATACCAGAAGAATGCAAAGTTCCTGTAATCACAGCTGCACAGGTAAAAAACACACTATCCAAAGCCAAGAACGCAGCATCCATGGGACCCGATGACATCCCAGGCTGTGTTCTACACGAACTACAAAACAAACTGGCACCCCACCTAAGTACCATGTTCAATCATAGCCTCACCTCAGGCTATGTGCCCACTGAATGGCGCACAGCGACAGTTATCCCACTCCACAAAGGGGGAGCCACCACAGACCCCAGAAACTACCGCCCCATTAGCCTAACGAGCCTGGTCTGCAAGGCTATGGAGCGTATCATCATGGAACTTATAAACAATGACATTGGTAATCTCCAAACTCAGGACCCCACCCAGTTCGGGTTTGTAAAAGGCAGATCATGTCTCATAACCTGACAGACCGCTTTGAAGCAGTCACCAAAGCCGTAGATGAGGGTAAGGTGGTTCACACAGCTTATCTAGATCTCGCCAAGGCTTTCGACACCATCCCCCACTCTGGAATTATAGATAAACCTCACTAAACTAGGTATAAATCCCTATGTCACAAGATGGGTTGCCAACTGGCTCACTGACAGAACCCACACTGTGAAAGTAACAGACTCTAAATCCAACTTCAGACCAGTGACAAGTGGAGTACCACAGGGTTCAGTCTCATGTCCTCTCCTGTTTGGTATCTACTTCTCTGAAGTACAGGCCAACAAAGAAGGTCTTTGGCTAACTAAGTTCGCAGATGACTACAAACTAGGAGCCATAATCAAAACACCAAAAGATGTGGACATCCTACAAAAGGGCCTCGCTGAGACAGATGCCTGGTGTCAAAGTCATGGCCTCAAGCTCAATGTCAAAAAGTGCATTGTCATTCCTTTTGGTAAAAACTCAGTACCCATGAACTACCACATAGGTGGTAGTCTACTTAACACTGAAAGTGTGATAAGAGACCTTGGGACACAGGTGGACAGTAGTCTCTCCTTTGATAATCACATCGCCACAAGTAGTCAGGAAATCCTTCTTCGTGGCACACCTCATCACAAAAGGTTTCTCATCCAGGAAAAAAGAGGTCATTGTTCCCCTCTACTCGTCAATCATTAGACCCATTATAGAGAACAATGCCCCTTTTGGTATGTACGTCACGACATCTACAACAACTGGAAAGGCCACAGAAATACCTCACAAAGAGGATTACTGGCCTCAAAGAGATGCCCTATGCAGACCGTCTCAAAAAACTGCAGCCTACTCAGAGGCGATGTCTGCCTAACACACAAAGCTATGTCAAACCCAGAGCTTTTAGACATGCTCCACTTAAAGAAATCCCAATCCCTATGAGCTACACGTTCTAGGGACCTAAACCTTGTCACCACAATAAACAGAACATGCTGGAGGGATAGATTCCTGTCCCAGAGACTTCCCATACTCTGGAACAAACTACCTATCTATATCAAACAAAGTTCATTAGCACTCTTCAAGAAAAATCTTGATGAATGGATGGGAGATAGGAAATTCACCCTGGGGATCACTTCTGTCGCTCTGCTCGACAGTGGCACAGGAAAATAATTTTCTTGGGTGGCGAAAGACAGGGTACCTTTGGCTAGGCTTATATAGGCCCTAGGGCCAATAGCCTAGTACCTACCTATGAACCTATATATATTCACAGTAAAGCACAGAGTTTAAATCACAAAAAATATTGAAAACATTGATGGACAGACTTGTACAAATAAAGAAAAACAATATTTTAACTAAGCGTCACTATATTCCTGAATGAATGTAAGAGATTTTACTGTTCCGTAATGACTTATTTGGGCAAGACAAGATGAAATACATGCACAGTCTTTCTAGTCAAGCTACAAAAACATAATACTCTATATTCTGAGATTTTTCCCTCTAAAATGTAATATCCAAGATGACTTGCAGAATGACCTCATCTGGTCACCTGACTCTAGGTTAGCACAATATCTCCTTTTGAAGTTTGAGACAGGACTTTATCAGGCTGCTGCAACACACAATTAGAGCTTTCATGGCAGTGCCTAGGAGCCAGAGACATTTACAGCATTTCCCCCTTTCTTCTTTACAAAAGCTAACAGATAATGGCTGCACCCAGACCTATCGACTCTGGTCCTATTCAGCACCGTGGGGTAACTTTTAATGATTTTACATTTCCCTTATTTTTCTTAAAATAAGCCAGCTGGTTAACCTTTGCTGCACCGCTATACTCTATTAAAACATATACATTTAATTCAGATACCATAATAGATGTACGTTTCTCTTCATTTCAGCAGGGTGCACACTGTTGATACATTTTAGCACAATTAACACAAGCAAAGCTCACAAATACGTTTTCAGCCCAAACATCTGTATAAATCAGTTTGATATACTAATGACATAGAATTGTTTACAAAATTCCAGCTAGCTGTGCTGGCACAAGTCATATATCCACTGCCCTACTTCTCCCTGGCACTGCAGGCAGTACCTCCTAACATCGCAATGCCAAAGAAAAAAATGGTAAACATAATTGTACACACAAATTTCCAAGCCAAGAAGAACTCTCAACACTAGACAAAAATGCTTCATTTTTATTACAGGAGTTCTTGTCTTGGAGGTTTGAGAGTATGTTTATAGTTACTCAATAAGAAACAATTACAGACAACAAAATGAGAGACTATTGCAGTCACTGCTGTGAAGACTGACAAGATTTGCATTTGTATTGCTTTGAATAAATTACTTAAAACAGACTAGGGTCCACTACTTGTAACTGAGGAATCAATCTCACCAATGCCAAATGATATTTTACTTCTCAGTACTAGATGCAAATTAGGATTTCTGGCAGATAATGCAAGCTCCATACTTGGTACAATTAGTAGGTCTTTAGGAAGGTACAAATTCCATTGTATTGCACATGGTATTTCACCATTAGCAGCTATACAAAGTTATTGCTCAAGTAATTGTAGGTTTGGTAGGTATTAAGCTTATAAATGATTATGTATTAGTGTGGTGTCAGTCACGTGAATAGACCATCAAAGACAGAGCTACATCTGCTCAACAGATTCAGATAGCATAACTTCACTTTAAATTACTGCATATTTAAAACAGAGTGACAGGCATGAAATACAGAGGTATAATTCTAATATCAGAGAGACTGAAGCCTGATACAAAAAAAAGTCCAAGCATTTGTGCAAAATGCTAATGCTGAAGACAAACGGGCATAACAGTAGGATCTTGCAAAATACTAAGTGTTTAGCATCTAGCAAACTAACATGCCTGAATAGCTGTGCCTCTAAGAAAGCTGCTGCAGCAAGAAGTAGCCAGTAAGTGGAGCTATGAACAGGAAGAGTTCTTAAATGTTCAAGAAATGTGTTACAGATGCTGCAATGCATACCTCTCAGCTATCCCCGATTTTCAGGAACATCCCTGATTTTGACTCAGTAGCTCTGTCCCTCTTAATCCCTCCTAACATTGATGTCTTTCAGAAGAAAGGTGGTGAATTACACTTAATAAATAATGACAATTAGAGTTACAGACTTCTTTTCCTTCAGGAAATGTATATTAATCCACATTCTGGTATTCTATTAATGTCTTAGGTTAATATAACTAATATTTTAAAAGTGTCCCTGAATGCCCCTGATTTTTTTCTGGATTTGTCCCTGATTCTGCTTGCATTTGTCCCCGACTGGTTGAGACCTATGCTGCAATGTTAAAATAATACAATGCAAATAAACCAACTGCAATGTAGGCAATCAAACAGAATGGTACAAAACCTG
>NC_056742.1:490965999-490968499 GCF_019279795.1 Protopterus annectens
CTGGATAACACAGGGGGTCCTCCTAAAGCTTCCATAAGCTCCTGGAATGCCTGTTCTCATGCTGGGATCCATACTACATTATCTTGTCTGTTCTTCCTTATCAGGTCTGTGAGGGGAGCAGCTATGGTACTATAACTGGGGACAAACTTTCTGTAGTACCCTGGTGTCCCCAAGAATGCCCTCACCTGCTTTTTGGTAACAGGTGCAGGCCATGCATGAATGGCTTCCACTTTGGCTGGTACTGGCCTGATCTAACCACTCCCCACTCTATGTCACAGGTAGGAGACCTCTGCCATACCCACCTGACATTTGCTTGGCTTAATGGTCAACCCTGCCCTCTGTAGTCTGCCCAGCACCTCCCTGACATGTTGAAGATGCTCTGGCCAGGAATGGCTGTAGATGGCAATATCATCTATGTAAGCAAGGGCAAACCCTCCTGCTAGGATATGATCTTACCAGCCTCTGGAAAGTTTCTGGGGCATTTTTCATCCCAAAGGGCATCTTTGTGAACTCATACAAGCCAAAAGGAGTCACAAAGGCTGACCTCTGTCTAGCACTGGGAGTCAAGGGCACCTGCCAGTAACCCTTGGTAAGATCAATGGTGGTAAGATGGTTAGCCCCACCCAGCTGCTCTAGGGATTCATGTGTCCTAGGCATGGGGTAAGCATTTGACACTGTGTGACTAATTTCCTGTAGGCCACACATCACCTGGTGCTGCCATCCTTCTTCGGCACCAGCAAGACTGGGGAGCCCCAGGGACTGCTGGACTTCTGAATTACCCCTAGTTCCAACATTTCCTGCATCTCCTCCCTCAGAGTCTGTTCGACTTTCTCAGGCACTCTGCAAGGGGCCTGCCTAATAGGCCTTTGGGGTCCTGTATCCACCTGGTACTGCACCAGGTGGGTGCACCCTGGTTTCCTGGTGAACATGTCCCCAAGATCCTGTAACACTGCTCGTATTTCTCGAACCTGGGTAGGAGATAGCTACTGGGACAATGCTACCCTTTTCACTGAGGTGTCAGTCTGAGCCTCACTGAGGAGATCAATCACCAGATCTTCCTCAGACTCCTCCTGCAGTCCACTGCGAATACTCAGCACAAGGGCCTAACTATCATGGTAAGTTTTCATCATGTTAACATGGTACAATTTGTGCCGCTGCCTAGCAGTTCTACCATGTAGTTAACATCACTGACCTTCCTTACCACCTTGTAGGGTCCCTCGCAAGCTACTTGCAGCTTGTTGTGTCTTTGAGGAATGAGAACTATTACCTTCTGCCCTACAGCAAACTCTCTGGCGAAAGCATTCCTGTCATACCAGACCTTTTTCTGCTATTGGGCTTCTGTCAGGTTCTCCTGGGCCAAACCCATGAGTTCCCTGAGCCTTGTCATGAGGTTTAGAACAGACTCCTTGTGAGATTCACACTCACCTTCCCACTCATCTCAAATTAAATCTAGAGGTCCTCTCACCCTATGCCCATACAGCAACTCAAAGGGTGAAAAACCCAAGGATTCCTGGGGAACCTCTCTGTAAGCAAACAGATGGGGAAAATATCTGTCCCAATCCCTCTTAAACTGGTCTGCAAATGGCCGCAGCATGGACTTGAATTTAGGAAAACCTCTCAACAAGGCCATTAGTCTTGAGATGGTAGGGGGTGGTCTTTAGGTGCTTCGCCCCACAGACAAGCCAGGAGGTCTGACATGAAATTGGCACCTCTGTCAGTCAGTATTTCTTTTGGGAAACCTACACTGCTGAAAATCTCTAACAAAGCATTTGCCACCTTTTCTGCCTCGATGGAGGACAAAGGCACTCTGCCTCAGGGTATCTGGTAGCATACTCTACTACCATTAGGATATACTTTTTTCCTGTGGAACTTGGGGTACTCAGAGGCCCCACAATATCCATAGCTACCCTCTGAAATAGCTCCTCAATCACAGGCAAAGGCATCGAAGGAGCTCTCACCTTGTCTCCTGCCTTGCCTACCTTTTGGCACTGCTCACAGGTCCTGCAGTACCCTGTTACATCTCTGGAAATCTCAGGCCAATAGAAGTTCTGCATAATATGTCTCCTTGTACATTTTATGGCCATATGACCTGCAAAGGAAATATCACGGGCTATGGCTAGAAGTGCCAGATGATAGGCTCTGGGCACTACCAACTGAGGTATTCTCTCACCTTCTAGCTCTCCCTGTACAGTAACCCTTTGTCGCAGTATACAGACTCCCCCTTCCCTTGAGAATCAGGTGCCTCACTAGCTACCTGCCTCAAGCCTTGTGATGTAGGGTCTGCGAGCTGAGCATCTCTACTTTCTCTTTGTAACCCCTCCCAGCTCCACTTCTAGAGGAAGTCTGGTATCCTCTGAGAGTGGTGCCTCACTTTCAGCCTGGGTACTGCTCACCTCTGCCCTTTCAGTCACTTTGTCCAAGGGACCATCAGTACCGACAAGCAGCTGTGGCTCACCTTCAGTCTCACTGCTCCAGGGTAGCTCCCTCCCTGAAGTAACTA